>NW_026623278.1:393603-559845 GCF_030028575.1 Malurus melanocephalus
TACAAACTCACCATGTAGTGGCAGTGCTCAAGGCAAAGGACTGCATAAGCAGCCTTCTCTCTTCAGCTGAGGGCTGCACAGCCCCAAAAGCACTCAGAGGGTGGCAAAGTACTTTGCAGTTTCAAATCAATCATTTAGTGGCTGGGAAAAGTGTGAGAAATCACAGCAAGAAGGAAAAGCAGCACTACTGAACATCAGGAGAAGTAGAACTTCAGAGGGGGTTAACAGCAAGAYGGAGAATGGGGTATTCTCCCTTTGCTACACACAAACTAATTCCAACATGAGAACACTAACATCATATTAAAAGTCATTGCCATAGCACAGAGTATTTGTCAKCAGGCAAGGTTAAGTGTTGAAGGAYAGCCTGACTTTGCTAYCCRAAGTCATAAGGCTGAATGAGGAAGCTGGGCATCAATAAGTAAGTTTTTAYTTGTATGAATCCTTACAGAGCTGCACCTTGGCAATGGATTTCTCTTGGATCAGTCACACAGCCATTGCTAACAGCAGAGACTGATCATTGTAAATTTTATGCTCCCATCCTGGTGGCACCCATAGTTTAGAGACAATGGTCCCATCAATCCTCCAGACCCACTACTGGCTACCAAATACAGTATTTTCCAACAACTATTTATTAAAATTAATTTTARTAGGATTTCACAGACCAGCTGCAATCATTTACTGCAGCCTTTCAGACTACTGTGACTTTCAGAAGTCAGACATGTTTACTTACATTATGTTACATTATTTTATTTATCATTGAAAATTTCACATGCTCTGAAAAAGTATATATGGTACCCGGCCACCATTGAGAGGTAAAGAACTGTGTGCTTTCCAGTTTTCTAAACTAGGTTTTGGAATATTTTCTTACAGTTTTGGTAACAAATTGTTGCAGCAGTTACAGTGAAGTTTTGTCTTTCTCTAATACGTACATTATGATGTTTCCCACCCCACTTCCYGAAAGGAAACTCACCAAAAGGTTGCAGGATTTCAAATTTTTTTTTTCTTAATCTGGCAAGAAGATGCTGCTCTAAGACTGTGCCACACACAAACTGGATGAGCAGCCAACTGCTGAGTGGGAGGCTCATTAAAAAGGGCCATTTGCTTGCCATATGTCTCTTTCTTCTAGACAGACTAATTCTAGTCATCAGAATTTTAACCAGAAATGAAGATTAGCAAAGCAACTTCTTGTTAAAATGGCACCAGAAATTTTCATAAGCAGAGTACTGAGAACCACTCAGTGCTSAGAGCAGGTTACCCAGTTTGACAGGGTAGCCCCGATCCCAAAGCAGGGCTGGCAGAACGCCTCATCCTTGCAAGGCTGGTGTTTCTTGACCTCCCAGCAGGGAGCCCTTGTCCCTCCATCTCTTCCTCCTTCTGCTATCCACCGCCACCCACGCTGCTGCTGCTGTTGCCCCCTACTTCCCCCCTGTGCCAGCATCTCTCACTCCTCTCCCTCCCTACTCCTAACACTCCCACGGCCAGCAGGATGACTACAGGAGCARGAGCTGACAATGTCAGCCAAGCCTGTCTGCCATTAAAAAGGCTGTGCCCTTTGCTCCCAGCTTAGGAAGGCAGCACAAGCACTTCTGCTCCCAGCCATCGACCTGGAACAGCTCTGGCAGACCTCTGGATCCACTGGATCCATGGGATCCTTTGACACCTATGTTTGTCTTTAATACTGTGCACAGTGACGCACCAATAGACAAACACAGGTAACCCACATGTTCCTGAAGTGGGACAGCAGCCAGTCAGCAGCTATCAAATTAAAAAAGAAAGGAAAACAAACAACAAACCCCAACCCTTAGGATTTCAAGTMCATCTCAGTCTTTTTTCAGACTCAGATGAAGCAGTTTTTCAGATAGGAACATATGCATACTAGATCTTATTATAAATGTCAGTCTCTCTTCTATTTACATACTCCTTTAAGACACTACCAGTTTGAACTCCATTTCAGGTTTTCTGTTGATTTTATTTAGAAAGTTTGTCCAAATTCACGTGTTATGTTTCTATAGCAACTGTCCTCTTGGAAGGTTCAACAGCACTGCATAGAAAAAATCTGATACCATGAACAGTCACAAGTACTGACCATTACCCCCATCTAATATCCCACAATGTCTAGTGAACCTAAAGCTGATTTAATATCATACAGGAACTTCATTCCTGCTCAGAGTATTTCTCACCCCACACCCCAGGATATGCTGTGGCTCTTCCCCTACWCTAACTCTGAGGGACACATCCTTCCTGRCAGTTGGTTCTGGGTTTCTAAGTCACACTTGYAAGAATCTCTCAACTCAGATCCATGAATTGAATGCTGCACTACTTTGTTTTTCTATTTTCAGCAACACCATTTGTRTAGCAAATGTCTTAATTCTCCCACATAGTTTGAACCCTTGTAATTAATTCAGCAGAGACATAGTAGCTAAAGAACTGGTTTATTCAAGTCACCCAGCTCATCCATCTCGCCACTGTTTCACCATCTTCATCAAACTTCA
Source organism: Malurus melanocephalus (assembly GCF_030028575.1). Classification (NCBI taxonomy): domain Eukaryota; kingdom Metazoa; phylum Chordata; class Aves; order Passeriformes; family Maluridae; genus Malurus; species Malurus melanocephalus. Next base: position 396,096 of record NW_026623278.1, read on the forward strand.
CAGCCATCCCACTTAGCCTACACAGACTTTACTTTTTGAGTCTCATACATCCCTCTTTCTTTCTGAGTACGTGTGCAGCCATCATAACAAAAACGGGACCTTTCACGTGATGAGCTGGTCCACACACAACAAAAGAAGGCACCAAAAAATGGATGAACCTGGCTTGAATAATTTCAGCCACTCAAATGCAGCCAGCCAGCCTTGGCTGGCTATTCCCAGTCCACTGCAATACAGAATTCATGTGAGATGAACCGGAAAGGTTGAACAGGTGACAAATATTTAAAGAGCACGATGTGAAGGTGCCTCCCCTGAAAAACATGACCTTCTCAACACTTTGATTTAAAAGGTCTTTCTTACTCTACATAGGCTATCAACCATCCAAGATGACAGTAGCATCTGTCAGTGTTGTAGAGTTTRTGACAGGTGGCTCAGCAGCCTCATGTTCATAGTTTGAGGACATTTATGAAAGCCCTCTTACAGCGTACAATGGATTTCCTTCTGTGCCCCTGCTCCACGTGCCTTTGGGGTCAAATTGCATACTTGGGTTCAACAGAAGAGTTGAGTCTCACCTGTAGCAAAGGGCACAAATGAAAGACAGAGCTTTATGTGTGTACATAAAGCTGCAAGAAAGTAAGTACAGGCTTTCAGTTTCTCTCTGGTGCACAGGTGCTTCAGAGCGAGAAGTTAAACACCCGTTAGTTAAATTCCTCCTCTCCAGTTAATAATGGTCACCTTTGCTATTAGTGTTAATAGCTTCCCTCCTGCCACTGAAACAAGTTTATCTCTGCCAGCTGAGAACAGAAAATCTCTGCACAACAGCCCACGACACAGGAAAAAGCCAGTTTTTCCACTTCTTTAACTTTCAAAGCTCACTGAAGTGCCTTTCCCTGACACAGCAGAATCACTGTCTTGGATCACAGGCTAAATTAAACACACAAATTACATTCTCCATATAAACAGTTATACATGACTTAAATAGCACGGTTTTATTTTCCTATTGGCACCAATTGGTACAGTAGTTCAGTCAAAGCTTAGGACATCAATGATGTCAGTTGCTTTAATTGGCAGCACTGACGTGACCAGCTCTCGTTCCCAGACGTGAAGTGTGCCGGTTTCCATAGGGAGGACACTGACCAAAGAATTCCTACCACACTTCCTATCAGTTGTTTTGAGCAGCAAATAGTGGCTCCAGCAGAAAAAAAAAAGAAAAAAAAAACCAAAAAACCAAAAAACCAAAAAAAAACACCTCCAAAACTGTTTGGGCATCCAAAAATTCACAGGATTATGTCATCCTGTGAGACAGATTTTTCTGCAGCTCCCTCCCTAAACACACATGACCTATCAAAAGTCCTGCTCTACATTCCTGCCAGCTGGGTTCTGTATTTACAGAAGGGAAAGACATCAATAATTTTTGCTCTGTTTCTCTGCCATGTTAGCTCAGTTGTAGCAGTTCCCCCTCAGCCCCCAGAGGAAAAGGGACAGTCTGTCTGAAAGAGATTTCATAGACTAATTATAGAAAGCTCATGGCAATTTCTTCCCTCACMAATTCCCATGCAGATTTAGTCCATGTAACAAATCATAATATCAGTARAGGAAAAAGTRGGGACGAACTTGAAACAAAGCAAARCCAAAAGCAGAAGAATCAACCAAATGAGAAGAAGTGTTTTGTGTCACCCATAACTGAATTCCCCAAGCAATAAGGACCATACTTCTTTGCAAGAGTCTTCATCTGCTACTAGCACAAACTATGATCCAGGTAAGAGTCATGGGATAGTTGCACTGGTGACTGCTCCATTCCTAGCAGTCACATGTGCTTGCCTTCTTCTGCACCTGGTACTCTGTATGAAAATTCATGCAGCATTACATGAGAGATTAACAAAAGGCATCATTGCCCATATAAGCCATCAACTCAAAACATACCATTTTYCAGAATTTAAAAAAGATTCTTCCCCCAAGTTTGCGCAGAAGGGAAAGCGTATTTTTAACTGATTAAACATAGACTTTACAACTCCCTTCTCTTTATTATTTTCTCCCATCAAGGGATAACTTCAAGGCCAAATGGGTGCTGTTAAAACTGTAAAACTCCTATTTTAGGAAAACTGGTGTGAAGTTCCAGACTGCAATTACAGACTACAGGCTAAGAGACCCTCTTCGAGTTTCTTAACTACCCTTAAAAGACACTTAACTGTGTGGTTTTCTAGAGGCGTGTCAGGGCAGGCACGGGGTGAAGCAGCTCCACGCTTTATTTACGCCGTGCTCAGTGCCTCAAAACAGGCTGGAGTTCACCAGCTGGAGAGGCTGCAGGGTTCATGCAACTCCTCCCTTCTCAACTCTGAAGTCAGACATCATGGAACAGGAGAATAGCTGTCTCTTGGGAACTCAGGAGCCACATTTCCAATTTCCTTGTGGCCTCGAATTGTTAGAAACRTGGGATCAGACCAGAACCTCAAGCGCAGCCCTGGATACACCTCAGATGCCCAGTGGGGATCAGCCTTTTTCTCTCAGCTGCCCAGTGGTTAAGCTAGCCAGCTTTAAAGACCCTCTCCCAAGCACTTAAGTCTTTCCAGCATCATGCAAATGAGCCCAGCACTCCCCTGCACCAGCCAAGAGCTAAGGCAAAGTAATTCAAGCAATGCCAAGCAAATCCCGTGTGATTCAGGCCATCTTCCAGTCTTCCGGGAACCAGTTTCCTGGCTGCTATTCTGCCCTTCCCTCAATTGCAATCTTTCAAAAAGTCATCCTCCACAGTTAATTTCTGTTGTGCAAACCTCAAGAAGTTTTTCCTAATTGATGCAACTCCAATCGGCTTCTTTGCTGCCCATGGAGATCTGAAACAAGCAAACAAAAGGAAACAAAAAAGCCCCCTCACCACCCTACAGTGAATGCTGCTTGTAAGGTCACAGCTGAATTTCAGCAACTTTCAAGTTTGAAGACTTTGAGTAACAGCCAAGAGCTGTGAAAGTCTGAGAGGAGCATGTGATACTTGGAGTCATCAGCTGTGAAAGCTGCAAGTTTTCCCTCTCTCTTCCTACTTCCTTTTTCACAAATAAAACAAATTCAACGCTGAGGCAAATCTTAGGGTTTTTCTTTTTAAAGCAAGGTTCAGGTTATACTTGTGCTGAAGTCAAAGTGGAGTAGAGCAAGAGAGCATGATAAATGTATCTAAAAGTATGTTCCCCTTCCTACCTCGTAGAGCACTATAAGAGTATTGAAAAATATCACTGTCATCACAAGCTTTTGGTCCCTATAAAGCACCAAGAAARGCCCATGAAACCAAGCAAATATGATAGCATGAACTGGTGTCTACAAGCCATAGACTCTTACTCCAGGTTAGAAAGCAAGAGAGAAAATGCAAGTTGTTTCCTTGCTGTGAACTTCAGGGATAYAATCAGACTTTTCCTCCCTTACTGGGAATATTACTACCCTGTGAACTAATCCTACTTTTCTCATTACATCAAAGAGCAACAGTCTTTGAGGACTGCAGACTCTTACAGCAATTCCAGTTTTGCTGTCTGGCCCATCTGAAATATCTCACTAAAGAGTGTTGAATGTGGTATCATTAGAAAGCTGGATTTAAACTTTGATATATCCACCCACCAATCTGAACATCGAGGAAATTCTATAAGTTCTGTAGGGGACACCAGAAATCTCTCATAGGTGTAAGTTTGCATATACACAAAGAGAGAAACAGTTTCATAGTGTGTTGGTTTTGCTTGGCCTGTTTTTGGGTAGCAGGGGGACACCAGAAATGGCTCCTGTGAGAAGCTGCAGGAAGCTTCCACCATGTCCAGCAGAGCCAATCCCTGATGGCTCTGAAGATGGACATGCTGCTGGCCACGGCTGGGCCAATAACAGATGTTAGTTACACCTCTGTGATAACACATTCAAGAAGAAATACAAAACAAAGGGACATGCAGTTTTTTTTCTAGCCAGAGAAGAGGAGGAGGTGAGAACATGTGAGGGAAACAACATGGAGACACCAAGGTCAGTGGAGAAGGAGGGGCAGGAGCTGCTCCAGGTGCCAGAGCCAAAATCCCTCTGCAGGCCATGGTGAGGACCATGGAGGAGCAGCTGTGCCCCTGCAGCCCATGGGGCCCACGGGGGATGCAGAGATCCACCCACAGCCCGTGGGGTCCATGGGGATGCAGAGATCCACCCACAGCCCGTGGGGTCCATGGGGATGCAGAGATCCACCCACAGCCCRTGGGGTCCATGGGGATGCAGAGATCCACCCACAGCCCGTGGGGTCCATGGGGATGCAGAGATCCACCCACAGCACAGTAGGAGAAGGTCTCCTCTCCCGGGGCAATGAAGAAGATCTCAGTGATGAACTGACCAAACCTCCCCACCCTGTCTCCCCGTGCTGTTGGTGGGAAGGAGGGAGGGCTTGGGAAAAACGGTGTCTTTAAGGGCTTATTCTCATTATCCTCCTCTCTCTCGGTTAGTAATAAATTCACTTTGTAACTCTAAGCTGAGCCTGTTTTGCCCTTGAAGTGTTTCCTCCTGGTCCTTATCTCGACTCATGACCCCTTTGTKAAGATTTTCCCTCCTCTGCCCAGCTGTGGCAGGACAGAGTCAATGAGCAGCTGTGATGGGTGCCTGGCATTTGGCCGGTGTCCACACCATGACACACAGATTGCTGATTTCAACTTATGGGGATCGCAACTTTAAGGGAACTAGATGCTGCAAAAAAAGTCTGGCTGGGTCCAGAAAGATKAAGTCAACAGTGAAAGATTCTCAGCAGTGCAACCTGATGAAGAATTGCACGGCATCACTTCACTCAACRCTAATTTTGAATCATCTCTCTGCACTGAAAGGGTATTGTTAATCCATAGTTTCCTTTCTGGGAAGCTGTCAGCACATGACTCAAGAAGAAAGGGGAAAAAAAAAACCATATATGTTTTCCTTAAAAAAATGCAAAGTAGATGAGATTCTCCAACACAGGTGATCTGACAAAAGGGGAATATTTCATTAAAATTAGGTAAAAAGCTGCTACTTCGCCAGACTGGCTAATGGGGAGAAATGAAAGAACAGGTAGAACAAGCGCACCCAGAGATGCAAAAGAAATAGGCAATTTTTGCCAGCAACCTCATTGACTGCATTTTGATTCTGCAATTTGATATTGTGCTGTAGATCAATGGAGGAGTGTTTGCCAAAATTTAAATGGGCACAGAAGTGAAATAACAAGAGGACAGGAACCATGGGAAAGTCTGACAACTTGTTGAAGGTAACTCTCTGAGTAAAAAAAAACCCCAAGAATATGGATATTTGCTTGTATACAAGAAGAGTTTATCCAGTTCTTCAAGGTAGGTTGAAGGACAAGACAGGTTTGAGAAGTCCAGAAATATGAAGAATTTCCARACTACAAAGCTGTGATTTCCTAGAATAAAAAAAACTAAGTCTTTGTGATGAAAATGCAACATACTAAAATCAAGTAAAAATATATTTAAAATATATATATTTAAGATATAGTTCAATAAATATATTTTAAAGCATAAACATTTCCAGAAAAGCATGTAATGATTTATAAAATAGAGTGTAACCATGGGCTATTACAAGTGTTGACACTCAGAGCTGAGGAAGCACAAATTGTTCAGTAAAATGAATGCCCTCTCCCTCTCTGCAWTATTCAGGCACTACTTTACAATCAGACTTTTAAATGAATACCAAATAGACTTTCTTCYACATGTTTACGGGGAGAAAAGGGTTGCAGTTCTCAAGAACCTCACACAGTCAGCTATTCAGAACTACAGAAGTCATAGTTCTCTTTTAAAAGATGAAGGCTATATGAGGGCAGCAATGCTTTCTTTTCTTAGAAGTACTTGTGAAGAAAAGTTTTCAAACCTTCAATTACTTTTCAGATGTGCAACCTTTTTCAAGGGGAAAAAAAAAAGGAAAAAAACCCCAAAACTTGAGTACTGGGGGGGCGGGGGGGTAAATATGTGGGTAGGTTGTTTTCTTGGTTCACTTCTGAGGACATCGATTCATTAATCATTTACCAGCCCACAGACACATGGCAGCCTGCCTCTCTCAGGAGCATTGCRTTTGGGCCCTGCTCTCTAGAAAGGAATATTCAGCTGCACAGCACAAAAGCCTCAGGAGAACTATGTGATAGCTCGGTGCCAGGTTAAGTTCAAAGCRAAACACAAATTAAAGTGCAAAACATTTCGTATCAGGGAGTGGTATGCCTGGAAAGGACTCACCTAAGTTCTCTACTCCAGAGCAGTGTCCCTCCCTGCCTTAGATCTCACCCACCTCTTTGAACTCAAAATTACCCCATCGGAGCTGTGCTGCTCCRCTCACACAGAACAGGCAGAGCTTTCCCTGGCACCACCCGCTCTTCCCAGGGAGGCAAAGCACCGGGACAAAGCGCTCTTTGTCCAGCACYACCTTCCTTGATCAGCACACAGCATTAAATTGCATCTGAGGGAATGGAGAGTCTGAACTGAACTGAAGACAAGCAGGCTCCCCCTCTGCCCCCAAAGACAAGCTGGCAGCAGACACCATAATCCCAACAAGCAATGGATGCGTGCCAAKCTAATGTTTGCTGCTCTCCCCAGGGCCAGGAAGAGAGCTCTCCAGCAAACTTACAGAAGAGCCAGCATCCTATAAACATCKAAGAGTGATCAGCATCCCTGAAGGAAAAATCTGAGCTCTTCCAGACCTTCCATACCAGGATGCATCAAGTTCAGGGTGGCTAATGAGAAAGAGCAGCTGCTGTCACCATCTCAAGAGAACTGGGAGATATCTGATTCACATCATGCTCTCCCCTCCTTCAGTGTCCACGGGATGGCTATTCCAGAGTGGGCAGCAAGAGGCCTACAGGAATGGCCAGAGTGTGCTTTGGAGGCAGCCATGCCTTTAGACCTGAGAGAGAAACCTCTGCAGCTGYCTGTGGCCACATCTGGGGGAGCTCTCCTGCTGCCAAGGCACATTCACTCCTGAGAAGACCCGCAGAGAGCATCTCCCTCCATGTTAGCAGGACACGGGGAGGAGCAGGCTCTGTGATTAACAAATCTAACCAGTAGAAACAGGTTCCAGTAGTGTGTTTGTTGTACACCAGTTCCAACAGCAGAGAAGGGCCTTCTGACTCATTCCCATCCAACACCCCATCTGGGAAAGGTTCACATGACAAAGTTTTATATTTCCTCATTTAAAAGACATTAAGAAAGCTATCAGCACACTTAGGTAAGCAACCAGAGCAGGGCRCCAGTGATTACTCTGTATTAGCAATTGCACACCTTCACTCTGTGGTAGGGAGATGTGAGTCCACAGGAATATTTTCCACATCCCGGATGTGTCACAGTGTGGCACACCCTAGAATTGGGTGTTACTTTCTAATATCTTTATAGAAGTATTTTTGTTATTAGTTGCCTCCTATGCGCACGCAGATGTCAGCAGAGGCATTCGCTCCAAACTCCAGGCAAAGCTGAGTAGAAGTTTACAGAAAAGGATTTTTACATTTKTAAGTTTGTCTGTCTTTTTTTAAAACATCATCTCAAAGGAACAGCTTTGCTCTCAGAATGGAATAAACCAAACAGACAGTTGAGAAAATGAACCATCAGTTGCAGCAGCAGAGATAAGGCCCTAAAAAACCCCGACATCAAAAGTTCTGTTATGATTTGATAAAATGTGGGAGTGAGTATTTGGGGCAAAATAACCTAAATGCTAGCAACCTGTTCCAAAATACTTTTTTCTTTCATTGCWTGCACTCACCAACACTAACATGGCCTTTGAAAGAAAAGACTGTGCTGTGTAGGTGGGGGTATGCACACACTCCACAGCCTTCTGTGCCACTTTTCCTGCACAGCAAGTTTTAAACAACCACATCCAACTTGATCATCCACTTTCACATCAATAATCTGCACTCATAAACAACTGTGGCCACGTAGCACAGGCATTTACAACAGACTGAACCCAAGCCATTTACAGTCAKRGCAGAACASCTCTRYGCSTTGAGCTGATRAATCCTCAAAAACACTTGTGATAGTTTGGAGCTGCAGAGTCCTGGAAGGTAATGCAAGAAGAGTCAGACAACAACCTGAGGGCTSCAGTATTGAAACCCTGGGAGAGCACCTTCAATGGCTTTCAGTTATCACAGAACACATCTGAGATGTGGCCAACAGCACATCCCTGGGACATGTCCTCCTATGCAGAACCTCTGCAGAAGAATGGAAAGTATTCCATCCCGGCAAGCAGCAGCACAAAAAGCTGTAATTCTGCAAGGTACCAACATGCCCTGTATCGTCCAAACTCAGATCATAAACCAGTATTTTCCAGACGCTACCAGGGGAGACATTTATCAAGATAAAGGTTACAGTGCTGCCTAAGCAAAAAGGAACAGTAATATTTAACATCAACTAGAGGGTATTGGTAATACATGCTTGCTTTTAGAGTAGAAATTCAGTATTAAGGACATCAGAGTACCAGGAGCAAAACAAAACTAGTTCAGACAGAGAGCTGATAAGACCTTCCTATCAGTATCAAGCGTGAATTGTGCACCTCAAGAAAGCAAAAGAAACCAAAGGAATGTCCATCTGCTGTTTACCTTCCTATGAGCATCAAGTGTGGATTGTGTATCTGGGAAAAGCAAAATATACTAAAGCAATATCCATCTGCTGTGATGGTTTACCTTGGACTCTTGTGAAGCCAATTATTTCATGCCAAGACAGGGCACTATCGGACATTAATTTTGATATGCTCTCTATTCTATAGGCATGTGAAGACTTCTGTTGTTCTAAGAGCCATAAGYACATTAGTTATTTGGCTTTAAATACATAAAAATTTAACTTGATACTACATTAATTTTTACTCGAAAGAGAAGCAGACTGGAGAGAATATTCWAGAGAGAATGGTTACACTAATAGCTGTCAATACGACCTTCAACAACAAAAATTAACCATGTCTGCTACCATCAGACACGGTGGAACAACCAGGGTAGCACTTTCATAGTAGGGAAAGGACCATCAGCAAGACCATACAACTCAGTTGTGTTAATGAAATTTCACTTAAATGTAAAATACAGTATTTCCCATCTTTAATAAAGCTTTATTGTATTTGTTTCATATTTGCTGTGTTGTATTGTTTACTAAGTGTATCAAAACCTGATTTAGCAAGTAGCAAAATAAGGTTGACTTTATGCTCATATTTATATGCATGAGCGATGACTCTGTAGCACTTAAGCCGTAATATCAGGAAAATAAAATCAGTTTCAACTCCTCTTCCTGCTCAAAAGCATGTTGCAATTTGTGACACTGAAATTCTTCTAGGGCTTAAAAATAAAGGTATTCCATTAAAGCCAAAACAAACCTAGAAAGTAATTTCAGTGAACTCTTACATTTCATCTCTATGGGTCATTCTGATAGGCAGTATATTTTAGTTGACAGAAGTTTAAAGTTTAAAGTTTAACCATACAAAAAGCCAGTCCTATAACCCAGATCAGCACCCAGCAAGCTGGTTTAGGCAGCTGCATTAAACTCAGCCCCACAAGCAGGGGGTTCTGGATCCCAAGTGCAGCAAACGTGAGGCACTGCACAGTCAGCGCTGAGAGCACGCTCAGTGTCAGCTCTGAGATCTCAGCATGGCTCTCCACARCAGCACAAGTTCATCTTTAGGGTATGGAAGACACCTCTAATTGCATTCAGATGTCAGCACCCAAGTACCAAACTGCAGTGCTTTGCTAACTAATCCTTCACATGCATAAAGTCATCTTTCATGTAGGCAAGCCCATCAGACATGCTCTGGTTCAGCAAGCCAGCATAGACCATTTTTGTGAGGTTCCTTTGGCAGCACTGGAGCTCATCACATATTCACTAACTAGGTGGAAATTTCTGAACTTTCAGGTATTTTCATCTCATTGAGGGTTTTGTGGCAGGGAATTTTTTTTGACAGCAAATGTATTTTGCTAGCTAAACACACAATCTTTTCCTGCATTAACACAAGCCAGGAAGAAAAGCACATTGACACTTTTGCAGTATCTTAGGGGACAGATTTTGATTTTGCTGGTGTCTGTGTAAATTTAAGATATGAATGAATGGAAGCATGAAGAGTCAGRAAACCATGCTTAGCATATCTTTGTYAACTTTAAAAAWAAAGAASCAAGCCTTCAGTAAACCCCTTAWGATTTTCTTTCATGCCAAWMACCATTTTATTTTCCGTTCTCCTTCTTCCAGGAACCAGTGTAAGSATTTTAAAACACAGCATTCAGTTCAAAGGAAGTGAAATGTTTATCTGTCCACACCACTAATGCTTATGCAGCCAAGAGGTGTAAAAGAAAAATTCAGCTTTACTAAGCATGAGCACTAGAAATTGTTTATAYTAAGAATGTTAAGTTCAGAGACTTTTACAGCTGTATATATTATGATACCCTGTGACATCAGACCAAAGCTTTTAAACGTATCTTAAAAAACCTGACCTTCCAGCAGTGAATTCCAAGGAGAAACAGTACACAAGAGGGCAAGTGGCCTAAGTTTCATCACTGGAATAGGGGCATACCTGCAGCTGCAGCACTGGTGTGACTGACACAAGGCAATTCAGCCAGGTCCTGTCCAACTCAGCACACCCTCTGTGCACAGTGTTTTAAAGGAGACTGCAGCAGAGCTAAGTGCATTATTCAATTTACAACTGGTTATACACAAGACCAAGTAAAACATTAAGCCCATGTCTTTATTTTCTACTTGTGGCTCTTTTAGTTCACACTTTCCACCTTTTAAATGTTTTCTATGTACTGCTGCAACATAAGCACTTCCCACTCATACTGCATTGTTATATTCAGCTTCTGAATAAGAACACTAAATGGCAGGAAGTGGTATTAAAAATAATTTCCTAGGAAGGTAAAAATAATTTGAAATCATAAAATTAATATGGATTATTTGGATCATAGCTACTTGGAACAACAGCATCACTCTATCACCCAAAAAGGCCAACAATGATAAGGCACTACTGAGAAGCATTGGTTTAAAATTGCAGTATTATTATGAASAGTCCCTGGTATTTAACATAGAAATATTAAAAAATCCCCTCCAGATTGAGTGTAAAATCTATTCCATMTTTGACCAAACATTTCAAGGCAATTTCAGACTTTCACACTTGTGTCTTCACATTCACACATGAGAAGTGCTGGCAATGCATTATGCTCAAATTGAAACCAATTCCTCTACACAGCTATGTGCTCTGTCAATGTGACACTCAATGAAATACATATATTTAGTTAGTAGGCCTGGGAACAAGTCAGCATCTCTTGCTCTGTAACATTATTAAAAAATTAAGTCACAGACAATAGCATGAGAGACTTAGCTTCACTCTCTCAAATACAGTGATCAGTTTAAGTGGTAGGCAATTCATTATTTTTGAATTTRTATTTCAGGTCAACAATAGCTTTACCTGCATAATGTACAGGGATTTCTATCTTTGGCCCTATGACGTAGTGACCCTCCTCCAGACTGTGAGCTGTAATTGTTGTCCACTGCCGACACGAATGAATCAGAAGATAATCGCTCTCCCGAAGACCTTCTACAGTTTCTCCTGCAAAACAGATGTAGGGGTTTTTTTTTAAAAAAATAAAGCAAACCACACTTATTGCATGATGAATTAGGAAAACTTCACAACAAGCACTTTGTTCTTATTGGTGTTTATTTTTTTCCCAACTTTTTGATAATTAAAAACTCAATTAAGTAAATCTCAACTCTATACAGTATCCACTTTTGCAGCTTAAGCACTTTACCTTCCAGAAAACAAACACMAAGCAAAATACCTCAGTGCACGCACACAGTATCACAGAGATGCAATCCAGATTACTGAGTAGTGGCTCTGGGGCTCCTTTTTCAGCTTTCTGCATAAACAGACTTTTCATGTTTCTATTTCTGTCTCCCTACCTCACTTGATACAAATACTGGAGAGGTCCTTTAATTTTTAAATAAAGGAAAAAAAGAAGCCACAACACATTTCCATATTTTAGAAGATCAGCATCACACTACCATACAGTAGTAACTGGATATCACATTTTCAAATACAGCGATTTCATCTTTGTCGTTCTATCGCTTTGCAAGCCACTGCTTAATTAGGAATTCAGATGTCTATAAACTTAAGCCTATCACTTAAGGAGGAGAAATAAATAAATAAATAAATAAAAAATCTCACACACACCGAAGTCCCCTCTTAGAGTGAAATTCAACCAGAAGCCTAACCAGACAATGTGTGGCTCATCTTTCTAAGCCACTSTCTCACACTCTGGTGTCTGTCAAATCCCTCCCAAACACAGCCAGAGATCCAGCTTTCCCTGCTTCCCCTGTCCTTACCAACTCTGCATTTCTGCAGAGTATCCTCCTCTCCTCTATGGTTTGCAATGTGTGATCAGGTCTTCAGTGTTTGCTTGGTTTTCCAGCAATTCCAAGAGCCATGTTAGACAGACCACTCAAAGTGCCAGCTACACATCCCAAATATGAGAGATGAACAAAATTTCACAGAGCAGGAAACYGCTCTGCGTATCATTGCAGAACTGCTCTCACACCTCTGCAGCATTGCTCAGTGCACTTCTGCACTAAACACACAAAAAAACAGCCTTTCTCAAGGTGTCTTTAAAGCAGTCACTTGGACTTTCAGGAACATTCAGTTGACACTAAAGATGGCCAAGAATAATGAAACTTTAAATTTMATTTTCCTTCTCTCCCACCAGCCCTCTGCAGTTACAGCCAAAAATAACGCAAGTAGTTTAGCCTTGGAATCAAGTTTGGACAAAACTCATCCCCTTCAGCTACTACAACAAACTGAACTTTCTCCTCACTGTCCTGATATTCCTAAAAGTCAGTGGAAGAATGAGAATTTCCTCAGCCTGGGGCAGCAGACATTTCCTCTGCTCAGTCTCTGMAGAGGAGAGCTACTTCCCACTAAGATTTTTTTTTCTGCCTGCAAAAGGCACTCTTCCACCGTAGGCAGCAGCTTCTACACACCCCATTCCTGCCTGATTTCATGCTCCCATTCTATCAGAAAGCACCCTCCTACACGATTTAAAACACAGCAACTGGTGTGTGTGAGAATTGTTAGATTTTAAATCAGAAGAGACCATTACGACCATCTGCTCCGACACCCTTTGGTCACAGGATTYTGTTTGTTTCCTCCACAAACTTGGATTTGGCTACCCAAGGGAGAGACCTGGCCCAACCTGCAGAGTCCAATAGATGGATTTCCCTCAGGCTGCTGTTCCATGGCCTGTTACACCTTAAAAACATTCCTGTTTTGCACATTTGGCTCTTTAACTTACAACCGTGGGTAAACTGCTATTATGGGGATGTAGAGGAGAAACAAAAAAAAAATTAAAAAGTCAAAAATATACAAAGCTCCCTAGTACCCGTTATTCTTGCTCCTATGAAGGTACATTTCCGGGTTTCCTTCTTCCTCACACACAGAAAGTAGCTTCCAGGCAAAGGGGCTGTTTCATGAACCCGTTCCCAAGGTTCCTTGGACCACATTCCTTGGCAGCCCAGAYAGGCTGCTTAATACCAGTTCTTGATCCCTGGGAAGCACCACCTCTCCACCCACAGCATGCTGGGATAAGGGATCTCAGAAAGCCTAGGGGAGAGTGGCAAAATTGCCAAGAACTCTTTGGTCCCATCCGTATCTTGAATAAAATTCAGACRTATTTGATGGAAAAATCATGCATCTACTCAGTTTCAACAAACTATCAGACCTAGAGCATCTCCTGTTTTCTGCTCACAAGGCAACTTCTAGTAAGTAAAAAAAATTACCCTCAGCTTGCTGCAAAACTTAACAATTTTGAGGGAAACCACAATAATAAKAATAACAATAACAACACTAATAGGTGTTATTTGAAACTCATGTTTCAGTTCAGACAGTTCCACTCATGCTTCCTATAATCCGTGGCAACAAGTAATTACTCTGTCCCACAACAAAATCAAACCAATCATACCTAAAGGAAAAACTGGTATTTTACTAGTTTCACTGACAGTGGTGAATAAATTTGGAGTAAAATATAAAGCATCTCTGGTATGTTTTTTTCTTTGCCTTACAATCTGTAGGTATAATTTCAKAATATTACCTAAAGGGAGGCTGGACTCTACATCCAGGATCGCAGGGAAATAATTACAGGATGGGTCACCCTCGAAGAATCTGAGGAAGATATTCTCAGGAAAATAAAGACAAGCATTACGAAAAGGTGATTCCAGCCATGGCTCACATGCTGYGATCTGTTTAAGTGGTTACTCCACTAAAACTGGGTGGGACAGGTGAGTGTAAAAAGAGATTAGTAAGGCAGGCCCAAGAGTGACTACGTAATTGAGTCTGCAGCTGGAAGTGGCTGTATTTTTTCAAACAGAACCTTGGAAACCACAATTCTCATTACACCAATTATTTGCTGCAACCGATTACATCGGAAAYGAATTCTGCACTTTGCCACAAGAGACTGCAGGAGACAAGGTGGAGCAGATGTGACAGGGAGTTGACATTCCAACTGGCTCCTTAACACAGGGCAGGTCTGCCCTAACCAAGCCCTGATCTTTCCTAACCAYAGGTGAGACAGATTCCTGGGGTTTGCTTTGTAGGAAGAGGCTTCTTGTCACCAAGAGATTACCTGGCTCTCAAAAACACCTGGCTAATCATGGGCGCCATGCCACGTGAGGAAAATGTGACTGAGGACAACAAAGCAACTCACTCCTTTCTTCCCCTTTCTTCTACTCTGTCTCCCCCATAAGACTTGCTCACTGCTTTTAAAGTGGTTTCTCCCTGGAGGTGAGGACCTTGCAGCACGAGACACCTGTGACCCTTGCTACACCACTCGTGTCCCAGCTCAGCCCAGCCCAGGTTCATTAGCCCTTTACACTTTTCTTGGCCAACCATACCTTGAAAAGCAGCCACACACATTCGATCTGATTTCCCCCCTGCCTCAGTAACACGAGTTATGCAAGCCTTCCATTAATCACATTTCATCTGTGTGGGAGAGAAAACTCGGCAGCCCTCACATTCGCCAGCTACGMAACTCGGTTCTCACCTATTCAACACACTCCTACGCTGCTGCTTACATAAAAATAAGACGCCTTGAGAAAACAGAGAACATAGGCCACTCATCTTTAGTAACAGTTTTGTCTCTTGTGATCCAGTATGGATTAGCTGCTCTATCTTTTCACCCCCTCCTCCCCGCCCCACAGGCCTGCCGTATAATTAAACCACTACAAAGAATCTACAGGCAAATACTTGTGCTGGTCTTTTACCCCCCCAAATAAAARTCAAGAGAAGCAATGAACTATCACATGCAATTCCCCACCCTTCCCCAAGCTGCCTACCTCCTTCCAAAATATGAGTCAAGTTTATTTGTAATAATGCCTGAGACTACGACACCCGTGATTCGCTAGCAGTTCCTAAACCCTAAATAAAGTATCRACACCCATCCTTGCCTGAGATTAAAAGCCTCGTACCTTGGAACTGAAAACTTAGCCAATGTGCTCCAACACAACCTCATCCCCCACAAGCACTCTGACCAAAATCAGTATTGGGGGATTTCACTCAGCACCACCAAAGCAGCATTGCAATAGGTCTTCAGGAGCTCACCGCAAGTAAGATTCACTRTCGTTTTTTAATCGCATGACCCATTTCTGTACAATTCCTGAAAACCCATAATACTGCCAACACTACACTTATTGAATGGTAGTTGCAGGGGAAACTGATCAGGAAAGGAAAATGATTCACATGTTGATACAGACACTAAAAAAAAAACAAAAAACCAAACCCTAAGGTAATTGCTTAATCAAGAGTCCCATGCTTATTAAATACTATCTACATTAAATGCCAATACTGCCTTAATAATTCTTTCCAGTTCCAAAACCGGATCATCCACATTTGGCAAATCTTGGCTCTGTCATCATAAACACTCCAATTTCCACTGTAGCAAGACCAATGGAGGAGGAACATGAAACTTCCATCTACAACTTCAGAGATGAAATTCTGTTTTCACCTGCAGTTTTTAAGAAGCAGGTGAGAAAACAGAGGTCAGCCATGCACAGGGACTGAGTTTATTACGTACGTCGATGCTACAGCACAGAAACAAGCTAATTTCTTTTGAAAAGAGACTTCCCTGCAAGTTGTTSCTTAAATACACACACTTTTGTTTAGTTTAGTAGTCCACAATTCCAAAACAYCTGTGAATTCCCCAAAGTCTCAGGAGTAGAACTGAAGACCACTCCAGCTTTGAAGGGTCTGAGCACTCCTACCTCCTCTTTGCTTCCTCATGGATCACAGAATATCTCAAGTTGGAAGGGACCCACAGGGATCATSAAGTTCAACTGCTCACTTCTCACAGGACTGCCTAAAACTAAACCATATGAGTAAGTATTGTCCAGATGTTTCTTGAACTCTGACAGATTTTGTGCCCTGACCACTTCCATAGAAAGCCTGTTCCAGTGATCAACCACCCTCTTGGTGAAAAGCCTTTTCCTAATGYCYTGTTACAGTCCACAAAAGAAAATTCACACWGGTCCCACGTAATTGGCTTGCCAAAGACAACAATGACTTTTCAACACCAACCACTAAAGAAAATTCATGAAGCAAACTAAAAGAACCAGCAAGAAACCAACAACAAAACTTTCCAGGTTCTCCTCCTAATATTGAAAAACTAACAAAATTCAAGTCACTGCAAAATGTTCAAGCCAATATGACTCACTCATTCACAGAAACTCCACTGCTAAAAATAGGCAGTGATGTACAGGAATATAAATGCTTTATAATGCCACACACTTTGTCATTGTGGCTAAGAATTTGCATCACTGCTTTAAAGCATGAGYTTTGCGTCTGGAGACATTAAAATAGTAGGTAACGAAGGTAACACAGAGAAAGGGAAGTCGTTGCATGAGAGGTTCCAGTAACGTAACAGATTCCATTTACACACACCAGATGAGCTGGATACCATTTCCTCCTGCCAGGAAGATGGTTAYGGACACATTCCACTCATCTCATTCATCATGGAAGACTGCAAAGTGAGATTAATGCTGTCCCTCGCACATCAGCTCACGCACGCTGAATTTGCTCTTCYTGGAAGGAAAAGGCTTACGGAAAAGAACCAGGAGCTCACAAGAAACGTAGGATGGCTTTTGTGAAATAACTGATGAAAAAGATGCCTGTGAAACCCCAGGGAAAACTCAGCAAGACTTAGGGCCATGTGTTTTCATTAAGCCTGAAMACCATCTGCATGCAAGGTAACAGATGCCATACAATTAGGTGCATCACCCGGACTGTCTTGGTCAGTTAAGTAGGTGGTGAGTTTAATTATTCCATTTAATGTGCCATAATCACATTACATATCATTACATAGAAAAAKATCAGCAATATTAAAAATCATGACTGGGTGCTCAGCCAGGTACCTACCAAACCACACAAAAAATAACATCAACCTTATTCCCCCTCGAGTTTGCACTAACATTTGCTAGGAATGAAGTGTTAATTTATGCACCTGGAAAAAGAAGTGTCTGGCTGGTCAGGTGAACACCTACACTGTGAAATAACTGGGCAGAACTGTCAGCATGGGGCTAGTGTTACTAGGGAAGGAGGTTTATCTGGCAACAACTGAAAGCTAAGAGAAAGCAAAATGATTAGAAAAAAAGAAAGAAGTGAGATTCTTATTCATCGTGCTCTCATTGCACTGGGAGCCCTACTTACACACTCTGTGCTTCACTGGGCATGCAGCATCCATGGCCTCTCCCTAGCAGGGGGAGCATGCATTGAGACACACCTTAACATTACCCTACCACATCATGAAAACAAAAGGAAGACCCCACACAGTCTGAAATGAAGTTATAGCTGATCTATTGCTAAAAAAAAAAGAAAAGAAAAAAAAAAGACAGTGTTACAGACTATGCAAAAAAAAAAGAAAAAAAAAGATAGTATTACAGACTGTGCAAAGAGATGTTTCAGTTCAGAGGGAGGTCACACTGCTAGCAGAAATATAAATGCCAGCACTGCTTCTTCATGGCAGAAGAAGGAGCCTACAAAGCCATGCACTWGTAAACTAATAAAAGCTGCCTTGTTTTCAGAAAGGCAAACTTGTGTTTCTATAGACACAGCTAGTCACATAGATCTACACAAGGTAACCCCTGAAGATGAATACAATTTCTTTTCATCTTACTGGGAGAACTACAGAAGGTAGAAGATGAAGCCAAGGCCTTTTCTCAGCACGAAAKCTCAGGGGGGAACCCTATCTAAAAATGGGAAGCCCAGGGCTAAGCACTGATGAAACAGCACCTGAAGAGACCACACAGATCAGAAACACCCAGCAGCGCACAGCAWGCACCTGTGAACTGCAGGCATCACACACACTTCAGTCTCCTTGGCAGTGAGGGTCTGGGAGCACCACAGGTRCCTGCAAACCTTTCCAAGGATGCTTTGCAGTCCCACCAAGTGTTAAAGCAAGCCTGGGTACCACGACATTCTTTTGTTTTTAAATTAAAATTAAAATAAGAAAGAAAAGATCAATAATAACTCAGAAGCCATTCTTATCTGAGAGTCTGTTTCCTCTCACTGGTGGGCTAATCCTTTACATAATCTTCAAAGAGGCCTCAGCACTCTGGTTCTTGTTTAGCCAGTTGTTTGTCGGGCTTCTGATCTCTTAAAATACAGCACAACAAAACTCAAGGCATAACATCCACAAAAAAMCAGCAGATGGCAACTTCTTGTCCCACACTAACCAGGTAAGCCAATACAAGAAGATGCATCACGAAAAGCATTCACTGTTAATTTTTGTCTGGACTCAGTGGATTCAGGGACACACAGAAGCACCACCAGTGCTCCAGCATCACTCCACTGAGTATGTGGCTTTCATGGCATTAAAAGTACAAGTTCTCTGAAAAACATATCCCAAACCCCCTCAAATTGTTAGCATGGGCAATCAGCTATTGAAAGAGGACTCCAAGTTCTTTGCAACAGTGCATGGGATGACTTCCAYATGAGTTCCACAGTGCTGTCAGCACATGATCTTTCACCACCTCCAGCACTTGGTCCTATTACTGCCACAGCACTGCACTGGCACAGCAGCTGCCACTTCTCCTACAGGTCATTTCACTAACACCCAGAGCTTTCTTCTTTTATAATGATGAGTTTGGGATTTACATTTCAGGTGAAGAAACAAAACGTTCTGGCTAAGTCTGAATATTTAAATTAGGACAAATTATTTTATTATTATACAGCAGGCTGTGCAACCTCTCCTCAYGAAAACTCCATCTGAAGTCTGAGGGAGGGTGGAGGGAGAAAGTCAAACCTTTTGTTTTCTGCACWCTGCATCATACTGCAGACTATCTGCTGAGTATTTTATCTATGGAGACGCACCTCAATGAATGTCAAAGACTAATAAATATTAAATTAGGGTGGTTTGCTTGCTTAAKCTTTGGCACCATCCTTCGTTAGTGAGTCAAATCTCCATTGAGCCGTTCAGCCTGTCAGGGCCATTTCTTCCACAAAAGCACTGGTCTATGATGTAGGTCACTAGAAAAAGTTCATTTAGGTAGAGAACATCATCTGAATTTTCCAGTCCGAAGTAGCAAATGAAATTTGAACAGAAAAAAAAAATCACATCTTTGTAATGTTCCTTAAAGGAAGGAGGAAAAAAAAAAGGAGTAGAAATATTATGAAGATGAAAAGAAATTGTATTCATCCTCATTAAATATAATGAAGCCCACTTGTAGCAACATTAGATCTACAAAAACTGTTTTTTTAATGTCACTCTGACTAAACAGATGTTCAGAACAGTTACTCTTGCATAAAATGCCTAATGGGAGAGAAGCAGGAAGAACATGCACTTGTAGAAAATACTACTACTGAAGAAAAACTACTCTGAAAGCCTCTTCGTGTTCTCAGTCTCACTTTGTTATTCCATATAGACACAGAAAAAGGTTGATTAAAAAATTAGAATCATGCTGATCAGAGAAACTTCCTTGTTTAAAAGAAAGCATAACAACTTGCGTGGGAGTRTATCATGCAAAGTCTAAATACAGACTGTCAGTAAGTTAAAAGGGTAAATAGTGTAATTTCTAGGAGCAAATATTGTAGTTTCTAGGAGTAAGATGAAAAAAAAAACCCAACCCAACCAAAACAAACCCAACCCACTTTAAAATTTAAACACCTCAGGGCTATATAATGTAGTGTACTAAATTTTTAATTTAAAGTGGGCAGATTCATTAGGAAAGCCTGGCAGTGGTCTCAGCTGATTTTCCTTGTCTGAGCACAGTGGAAAAGATGAAAGCAGAGGGCTCTGTACCCCATTACACAATCTTTTGAGCTTGCAACACAGGGATCTAGAAAAAAATTCCAGTTATATCTAGGACTGTTGATAATCAGCTTCACTTTTCAGTTTCCCTTCTTCCTTCTCAAACAAATTCCCAAGTAGTTTTCAATATGTGCTTCCATTTAATGCTTCCATTCCTGCAGCACATTGATTTGTGCTGCTTCCTGTTATCTGGATCAACCAGTATTTCCGTCACGATTCAAACTGCAACTTAACACTCCTCTCTCCAAAAATAATAAAAAATAATCCAAATCCAAAGTAATACTGACTTGACCTTCCACCAGCAGCACAGACTTCACGTCTTCCAGTGGGTGAAAAGTTTCCTTTGACAGCATAAGGAGTCATACTTATTTTGATACTAAAATGACTTCTATTCTTCCTTCTTTTGCCAAAAATAAGAAATGGGAAAAAGTCATAAGCATGGAAGATCAGGCAAMATTAGTTGAAATTCTTGTGTGCTCTCTCTCAGATTAAGTTTCAGCCTACCCGTCTTCAGAGTTGCTTTTTAATTACAAAAGAGTTTTTAAAAGTGCTTTTTATATTAAAAAAAATAAATTATTTGAGAGCCCAGGCATCAAAGCCAGCTCAGGTAGTACCTCACAAACTCACCAGCAGTTTCACACCATCTCTTTGTTGATTCACTGCTGAGACAACGCAGGAAATGTCAATGAGACTTGTCCAACCCCATCCAGCCCAGAGTGCTGCCCAAAAGCTGCTCCTCTGCAGCCAGGTCTGCCACCAGCAATTATGCTTGTCCCCACCTTGGGTGGTGGAGGGAAGGACACTGGATCTTCTTGCAGCTCCAGGAAGAGCTGGGCAAGATCCATCTACCCAAGAAATGGTTTGTCCAAGATGATGCCTCTTGCCACTGCACACCTTGGAGGAAATGCAACTGCTGTTGCAACACTGCAACAATTTTCAGTTTCTGAACAGTGAATTCAGTTTGCTCCACTGACCCTACCTGCTTGGAGGGGAAGGAGCAYGGACAGCATCACCTCAGACTGCCTTATATTACTGCCTGGGGTACTTTGTGCATTGATGTAATCCTTCAGCCTCACAGTGCTGTGATCAGACTTTGCTCTGGGCAACCATTAAATATTTCACAATCAAGAGAAAGTAGATAAGGCTTTATTTCTGCAATTTCCAATCCCTCTGCAAAAACCTGATACAATCAAATTGCTTCAATCCAACTGATGCTGAACTTAAGCTATCACCCACTAATACCTAACAAGAGAGCAGAGACTCCCAACCACCKATTCTTTTTATGCCTGCCAGCAAGAAGACAGATTTATTTCTTTGGGATTAGCATTTTGTTATTGGAATGACTGGATATACCAGTACTGTTGCAACAAATCAGCATAAACCATAATCTCATTACAAAGCTATGGGACAGATTAATCCACTGAAAAATCCAGTTTGTTCCAAGACAAGCTTTTCCCCAGCTGCAAATATACAGAGACAGTATCTCAGTGAGTCTTCAAAAAAACCTGTTTGACCTACTGCAGGGAAGAGAAGAACAAATATTTTAAATAAGCAGTAAGTGGAATTTTGGTGCCACTGCCACTGATGGTAAACGCTCTGCTGACTTCAGCAATCTACCAGTTTGAACCTTGGCATCTTGCTTTCTGTGTGTTCGTAAGAAAACTAGTGAGGAAAAAAAAAAAGAAAGCGTAGTAACAACACAGATTTCATTGAGCTTTGTTTGTGTTTATTTCAAGCCTTCAGAACAAACACCCCAGAATGAGAAACCTTACTTTTTATGAATTCAAGCCAAACAAGCCAAAACACATCTTTCAACACAGACTGCTCTTCACTCCCACACAGGGGAAAAAAACCACTCAGTACAACAACATCTTAACATTCACATTCCAAAACAGAGTAACTTTCTGTTGCTACCATAATTACTCTTCTTATTAATATTGAGCATCATCAGATGTAAGTGCAGATTTGCTGTATCCTCATGACAGATTTAGTTCTATGATTGATCAAACAAAACAGYCAAACACCATGGTTACTTACAACAGCCCAGAAAATATAATTAACTCTTGAAACTATTCTGATACTCTGCAACATGTTGAATATGTGCCAACTATTAGTGGCAACTATTTATCATGGTGAAAAAAGCAAAGCAAAAAATRCCAAAGAATCACTCAATTCCTTTAAAAATGAGGAAGAAGCTTATAGAAGAAAGCTTTCTGTTTYTGAAGTTACCACAGATCACAAAACTGAAGTGCTAAGAATAATAGCAAGGAATGACAAGTTTAACTGCACTTAAAATGGTCACAGGTCAGAAATATTGAGGAGAAAGCTAAGAAACTTTTCATTACATGCAAGAGAGGTTCCAGCCTAGTTTAGTGTTACCACAGGGAGTGAGAAAAATGAATTATGTCAATCCCATATTKAGTTAATTTTCCATTTTGAATTCTCATGGCCAAAATCACAGGGGGTAAAAAAAAGTTAAATATTTTATCTGCCCTTTGCAATCAAGGCACCAGKCCTGAAAATAAGGAATGCAAAGAGTAGCTTTCAAAAGCCATCTGATAGGTACAGATAAAGAGAAAAACAGCATTATCTGACCAAAGGAAAAACACAGCAGTAATGAGACCTCTGAGCAGCTTGCTGCCGTCCAAATCAGCTCCTTTATGTATTTCATTAGGAGAACCAAGGTTTCCTTTCAGTAGAGGCAGGCATTCCTTATTCTAGAGAGCTCCTGCTCAGAGTTATCTATAAATACAGTGAGGTCCACTGGAGGACACATTTCCAAGTGCCTGTTTAGCATCAGGTGCCCAGCTGGAGAAGTTTAATACTTAAGGAGTGGCAGGTTAGCATTCTCAACACTCTGTTCCTGACTTCCTATTTGTGTCCAAGCACAGACAAAGAGCAGTTGCTTCAGCTGATCAAGCCAGAGGCGGCTGCACACCTTTGCTCTGCACGAGTCACGTGCAGTGCCTGGGAGTGAAGGCTGGGTAAACTCCCCACATTTGGGATGCCAATGAAGAAAATTTTAACCCTACCAATCTCGTGGATTTAAGAGCTAGAATTCGATTCCAGATCACCCTGGCAGACAGAGAAACAGCCTATTCATTCAGAGATTTCCTGGGCACAGCATGAGAGCTGGGGAGCTCTCATTGACAGTTATTTATAATTAGATGATATTTTAAAATAGCATCCAAGTAAACACGCTCTGTCCTCTCATTACACATCCCAAGTCCTAAAGGGACACTATGCCACTTTGTGTTGCACAGCAGTGATCCCTGCYTGAACTTGGGGCATCTTGGATAAGCTCCCAATTAAAAATAAAGTAGCCCAAATGCAGGAGCTGCTCAAGCATAGTTTTCTTTGGTTTTCAGAGAACTCATCATTACAATTTAATTTGTCTCTCATTTTTCTTGCAGCCTGCGTTAGGGATGAAATAAAAACAGCTGGAAGTGAACAGAAGTTCAGCTCTGCTCTGAAGTGAGGTTGCCACCTGGCTGCTTGCCCAGTGGCCTGGCCCACCTCCCCGTGCCCTCAAGTCCAAGCAGGCACTAATGGATTGTGCACACACGGCACCCGATTGTTGGAGCTGCTGCTACCTCTGCACTTGAGCTACATCCATCCCAGCCCTTCTGCTCAACCTGCAAAAATCCAAGTTTCATTAATAAGCAGGTAATGCCTCTTCAAACACGGGCTGCCTGCATACATGGACAGAAGTGTGGATGTTCAACTCTAATTAGGAACCTCTAAGCCTGGTTACATCCTGGAACAGTATCTGAGTAATATGGGAATACTAACAGGAGGAACACAAAGCAGCCCCGACCTTTTCTGATGAAGAACAGCCTTAATCCTGAATGCAATTTATTTCCATTGTTTCAGAGAAGTCTTCATTTAAATCGTAAGGTATAAAAAGAATGGCTTTGCTTTTATTAAAATGTAAAGGAYAAGTGAGTAACAGCTCTTAGCAGCTCTTTGATAATATTTCTATCACCTCAAGAAGGCACACACAAAAAAACCCCACCCTTGTGTGGAAAGGAAAGCTTCTACTTTTGGTAAGCAGCATGCAGAACACAGAGTGAATAACAAAAGCCCATCATGCCTCACTCTCCCCTTGAGGGCACATTTATCTTTGCCCACAGGCAATTTGGTCTTAAGATATTTTGTTATATATTGACAGGAATCCAAATGATATTTGACAGTGCAACCCATAAGACATGCAACAGAAAAATCCTCTCCTCCAGCTCGCCCTACATTCAGCTGCAGTGCTATCACCACCTTGATGCTGGTCACAATCACAACCTTGGTCCAGGGGCTGCAGCAACACGTGTGTGTAAATCCATTTTGTGTTTTCCTATAGAGCCCTTTCACCTCTCTGAGTCACACATGTGCTGATGCTTTCTATGTTTTCCTGCTATGAGTTTCCTGCTTCACATTTGGAAATTAAGACAGGAAAAAAAAGTCTGACCATAATGAAATTACACAAGAACAACTCAGGTAAGATCTCAGATTTAACTCCATGCATGTGGCTGTGGCCCCTTCAAAGAGGAAATGTGGCAGTTTGTCCTTTAAATAAATAGAAGCCTAAACAAAAAAAAGTGTTAAGAAAGCAGCAGGAATAATTAAATGTTTTGGAAGCCAATCTTTCAGCAAGGATATACACCTAAGATTCTCCTTTTGGCTCATCACATCCTATATCACATGGACAAGGATTACCACTATTATTACAAATMCACAACATCCCCACTCTCCTTCTCTAGGTCAAGCAAGCAGTCAGCGTGGGCTGAGAAAAGGATGYGATACATGCAAAGCCTACCAATTCACATTGGAATCCTGCCAGCAAAACTCCCTTCTCTGAAGTTAAACAAAACATCATGTCAGCAGCAAAGAGCAGGATTCCACAGGGGGAGATCCCATGTTTTCTGCACTATCAACCACCCCCTGCAGCGGGGAAGGATTGCAGCTCCTTCTAACAGCAACAAGCTGCAATTCCAGCTTCTGCTCCCAGTGACCAGAAAGAGGGAAGTCTCTAGAAATGCCTGAAATAAGTTTTCCTGCTTGTTTTCTCACTACTGGTAGCACATACGCAGCTATCCTTCCTGGAACACACACAGCCAAACATCACACTGCTCTCTGCTCCAAGAAACACCTGACTTCCTCCACGCTGAGGAAAAAGRAAGAGGGCAGAGCAAAAAGATGAGAGTATGGAGGGATGGAGAAGCAGAGTTTGCACAGGTGCTGGAAGAAGACAGACAGTGAAAGAGATGGAAAGGGTGAAAGGAAGGACTACTATGTGAAGAGCAGAGAGGGTAAGAGAAGCAGCTCCTTGCACTGCTCYGTTCTGCCACTGCTGGACAGCGCTGCGAGTTTTACCTCACAGCGACCTTGCAACACCTGGAAGCCCACAAGGGCAGGACAGTAGCCTGGAGCGTGGAACAAATGACACAAACTGGAGCTAAGGGTTCCTTGAACCCAGCATGCCCTAAAGGGACACACTGAAAGATGAAACAGRAAAGCTGGACAAGAAGAGGCATTTGTGCACAGATCTCMTTTTTYTCYCCCTCTCCTTAAAGAAAACTTTTTCTCATTTTCCCAGCCCAATCTTCCCCACTTCATCTCCAGAATAGTAAGGTGCCAGGAAGCAACAAGAATAACTTTCAGTGGGGCAAATAAGCAAAACTGCCAGTTGGAACCACAACAACAAAAAAAGCTGCAAACTGAAAAACAAACACCCGAGAGGGGGTATCCAAGCATTTGTGGACTACTTGGAACTAGTTCCTGGAAGTTAGTAACTCGAGTATTCAGACTGCATAGCTCTTACCAACCCAGCTGCAAGGCAAACGTGCTGTGCTTCAGTCCGTCTGCCCAGCTCACACAGTGCTCAGCAACAGCCCTGGCAGCATGAAGCCAAGTCAGGGGRCAGCTCTGAAATTACCTTCATCCACTTGTGCCTCTGGGTCAGTCCTGGGCACACAGCCTGTCCCTCCAGGACAGAGTGAAGGCTTATTTACTCTATTTATGGTGGTTAATCTCTGTACTCCATGCCACTGGCCCCACACAGCCTCCAGTCCAGCACCTTTGGAAGATGCACACCCCAACACCATCCCAGCCAGCAGCTGGTGCTCTCCTAAACAGTGGCCACAGCTCCCCAGCCTGTCCATGGAAACCTGTAAGACATGGAGCCACATCCTCACCCATGCCAGGTAGACATTTTGCCATGAAGGCACCAAGACAGCAAGCAAAGCAGCACATGACCCATCAAAAGGGACTTTTACTTCTTTAYTCAGCTTTTCTTCCCACTCGCCCAGCTCTGCCTGTAAGGAGAAATGCCCCAGCTTCCTTGTCGGCACCACAATGTTTTCCCTGCTCATTTCACAAACAGAATTGCAGCATGTTGTGTTTTATATAACATTTGAGTCACTAAGGTTCAGCCCTGGTATGAAGTAATTRCACTATCAACTTCATCAGGTTGAGCTCTTGGGCATCTTCCAGCCCCTGAGACCATGTTTAAATCTTTATTCTGGGATCTCTTAGAAGCCCAGTGACACGCTCACAGACCAAGGATATGCGTGCATCCAAGTTCTCTGTGATTACAAGATTATAACAACCTGAAAGAAAAAAAAAAAAAGACACTTTTCAAGCAATTTTGCATTTCCTGAAGGTTCGCACTTCCAGGAAGCTCCAAGTGACCTTTCCCACWGCAATAAGATTTGCTGCTCTTCCTGGCAAAATCACCATGCACTCCTCTGCTGAGAGCACATCAGCTCTTGCCTGGGTGCAGAGCTGCAGCCCCTGGCACAGGGCTCCCCAAACACACACTTCACATCTTCACCATCTCCCTCTGCGTAACAGACAACCAGAAGGATGAGGATTCTGGGTTCCACAGCCTCCCCAGCCCCAGGAAGACCCTTGTGCCCCACAGCATGTAGCACCAAGCCTGGCAGGGCAATACATCACACAGCAATGGTACAGGAGATATTGAGACACAGCAGCTCTTCCTGTTGGTGCAAAGCCTCAGCCAAGCATGCAGGTGCCCTGGCAAAGCTGTGATTTATTAGTTTTATGCAGACTTGCACATCACCTCAGAGATTGCAGAGCAGATGTGGCTCTGATCCTGAGCAAAGACACTCTTCAATCTGCTTACACACCTCAATTTTACATTTCTGTGCTAAGCCCTTTAGAAGAGCAGATGTGGCTTACAGGTGGAGGCACAGTGAAGTTCGCTCCACAAGTTTTTCATACTGCAAATGGTATGAAAATCACAAACCACAAATGCTACACAGAAATCTTTCCAAAGAGAAGTGCCATTAAAAGCAAAAAATTTCAGACTTGAAATATTGGCTCACTGAGTTTATGAAGGTTGGTTTTGACTCATATGCAATCCACATTGAGATGATGACTGTTTTCCTATAGGGGAGAGACTTAAGCTTCCCTAATCCAACCAACTTGTTACTCCTAATGCCAAAAGGAAACACAGCAACACCCATGCCCTTTGCTTCTGACAAACCACCACTGGAATGACTGGAACACACTGCAGCTCTTCCCACAACTTCCATCAAATCCTGTAGCACCAGACCATGCTGTCCAATATCCTCCAGCACTTCGTCTTGGCACAGGTGCCTTTGCTGGGGCATTACAGGGAGTGCCAGTTCACGTAAGCAGCGAAGCCAGGAACACCCAGTTCCAGAACAGCACTCACAGACAAAGCAGAAAACAACRAAGCCCTTCTTTCCTGTGCTAGCCTTATACCTTTCCTTGCAGCAGCAGCACATGATTCATCACACCACATTTGTTTTAAGATTAAGGGTTTGACTAACTGTTCGAGGCACCTTAATATCTTTGATCTTATGTGTATCTTGTGTTTTATTTGAAAGCTAAATGGGGGGAGGGGAAGAAAGAAAAACTCCCATGGATTTAAAGTTATAGCACTTAAATGCCAGTTAAGAACAGACTAATGGCATTTCACCTTCCAATACCTGAACAACATAATCATTAAGGAATATTTGTCCAGGTATGTACACGAAGGCTTCACCTCACAGAGTCAAAACTTTAAAAATTGAAACAATGAGTTAGTAGTTTCCCACCTTGAATAATAGAGAAACATATGAAAGAAATAAGAGCAATGTAACTATTTTCCATTCTAGCAGCCCTAACACACTGCCAAGGTTATGGTTAAGAACACACAATATACGCTACCAAAATGATGCTGAACTCTTTATCTACCTCACTGAAAGTCCAGGGTACTCCTGGGAATAGGTTTTGCCAAGTTACTGGCCTCCATCTCCAGAAAGGCACAATAATCTTTACAGGCACCATTYGGTAGCTGCAGGTTTTAAATGAATTAAAAGCTTTTTCACTAAAATGTTTCTGGAACACATCTCTGCCAGCASGGGAAAAGGAAAAAGACAATCCAACCAAAACAAAAACCCAGAAGCAGTGGTTAGTGGCAACCTGTCAATCGTTTTTTTTCATTCAACTGTCTTGATGGAAACAGCAGACAGCACAGTAAAGGCAGAAAGAAGAGGAAGCAAGCAGGAGATGCTACTGGGATTATTCTTCAATGGCAGAACACACAGTATTAACAGTCGGTGTTTCAAAGCTGTTCAGCACCTAAGGAAGAAATCAAGCCACGTGGATAGAACCAATCTTGAGGATATTTCCTTTCAAAGCAGACACTTGTCTGCCCCATACATAAAAACTATCACCTACCACACCCCAGTGAACAAGACGGCCACGCCTACAGTGGGCAGTCAGATCACGGCCATTGCCCAGGGTCTGAGCATATCTGAAACCTCTTTCTTGGGCTGTTCAAAAGCTTTGCCCTACTCCCACATGATGCCTTTTAAAGATTTATTCAATAGCAGACTACTGAGACACCCTGCACTAGCTTCTCAGAAGAAGGAGGTCATTCAAGACAATTAAAGCACGGATAGCAGCATTCAGACCTTTAAAGAATAAGTCTCTTTGTAGTTYCAAAGTATTGTTCAGCTGCACAGATAACCCGCATTTGTGGAGTGACGCAATGCAAAATTTTCATTATGTACACGGCCACGCTGTTCTATTGAGTACGATGTTCTTTGATAAGATGTGAGGGTGCTTAGTTTCCAGAACTGGAATAAGCTCTACAGTAATGTGCTGAATAGAACAATAGTCCCCTGAACATGACTGGGGTAGACAGTTGTCACCATGAGAAAGTTCTGAAATGGAAGAGAAAAAGAGAACCTGAAATAAAACTAAATAAAATCCCTCTGTCCCCAGGAGCAACAGCAGTACGAACTCACTATTCACCCACTACTGATAAGCACAGGAGTTCATCTGAGGRCAAGAAAGAAAAAAATCACCTTTTAAACCTATTATCCATTTTACAGATTTTTCCTTTCTTTACAACTACTAATTCTGCCGTTTCATCTTACAGCACATTTACAATGCATAGAGAAGAATTTCCTTCACTGTCTCAGYGGCTCATTGAGATCCCTTGTGAAAGTTCAGCATGTTTTTCCCACCATGCACAGTAGGAAATCACTTCTCTATGRGTTAAGGTCAAGTGCCACTATATTTGATCCCAACAGTACAAGCACATTTTTTTTTCCTAGATATCACTTAGGAAAAAAACAAATCAGAGGACCACATGGCCTTTTAATCCCATAAACTTCASTCTGTACACAAACTGGGAATTTCTGTGAACTCTTCCAGTTTATATCCAATATATGGGTTAAAAAYACGTACAAGAAAAGGCTGATCTTTACTTGTGAAAATATAGCAAGACCATCTGGGAAAAAGGRAATTCCACTAACAAAAAGAATGACAGGCTCTTGGGAGTCTGAAGGGAGCAGTGAGCTTACAAAAAAAGCTTGCCCAAAGCTCAGCTCTATGCAAAGCAATATTTTCCAGATCTTAACCCTGATAGCATTTCTCTCTTACYCTCCAAAATTATCCTTAGAAAAATAATTACCAGAAATTTAAAGCCCTGAGATCACCACGCACAACATCATTTCCGCACCAGCAGCAAGACACAGMCGCAGCTTCGCCTTTGTCTGCTTTYYGTCCCGCTGCTCTGAGGAGCGCCAAGCCAAGCCTCACCTGCAGCCCTGGCTCTCACCTTTTGCCCTGTTGCAACCACACCGCGATAGGATCTCCTTCTACTGTGGGTTCTCAGAGCTGAACCCCTTYCTTCCCCACTGCACCCACCCACAGGTCTCTCACTGTGGTGGGATTCAGCTGTGACAATGCAAACCAGGACTAGGGGGTGGAAGGGGCAGGACAGGAAAAACACAGCACAAWGCTCATTCCTCTCTTGCTCTTCAAGTCTTGCTTCTTTTCATCTAAAAGAGCCYACTCAGTGAATTCCACAGCATGAGATCAAGTCTATGCATTTTCTCTGATAGGGTGTTTAGCACTCTTTTAGCAGTTTTGAGTTATCATCTAGAAATATTTAAGTCATTACGGAGGCTGGGAAATAAAACTCCTATAAAACCCATTTGCTCCCTTCAAGAGCAACAGGTTTGGGGTTTTTTCAGTATATTTGTTCAATTAATATAACAATATTCACCAACAAAACAATAAAACACATGAATACATTGAAACAAACAAATTTTGATTTATGACTTAATAGCATCCAAAAGCATAACCTGAAACACAACCAAATGTGAAATTTAATCTAGAAAGAAAAAAAAACCGCAGAAGTTGACATATTTATCATTTCTAGATGGATAAGGTAGGCACGAATGCCTAACTATTTCCAACTATATCTTGATATAACAAAAGACTACTTCCTCCCATGCCATCAAGAAAAACCCTCCCTTCTTAGCAGAGGACCAAATTTAGTGCACATAAATATTTCATAACTTCATCCTGTCAAGAAATCAAACTGAATTACTTAAGGGCAATTTTCCAGGAGCTGCACATCCAAGCTCGAAGAATRAAACTGAACTGATCATACCCATTCTTCCGCTTCATACCAAAAGGCCAGAAGGGGAAGMAACAGTGAAAAACTGGAGATCTTGTGTGGGTGTCATCTAAGAACATTATCCACCAAGTGCTACGCTCCATTAAGAATTGTGGAAACAACACAGTAAAACTGGCACCTTCTTAAGAAAATACAACTCCAGCTTTACAATCCTCTCCTACATCCTGATCTGCCAGAAGAAACTAATTCAGGCTTTCACAAAACCTCATGAAAACTGAAACAACAGCCAAGAAACAACTAGCTGCTACAGAGAGGCCAACCACAAAATCAAAAGGTGACTGAAGACAGACATCTACAGGTGGTTCGATTTCCAACAGCATGAAACACATGCAGCTTCCACTGATCTGGAGAGGAATTCAGCACATGAAGAAGAGATGAGGCCATTTCTATGCAAACAAACCCTGACACAAAGATAAGAGCCACACCCTGATAAAACTGGCACAAGACACTACTTTGCTAACAGAGATAGCCTTGGACAACACACATTTGGACTTGACTTTGCATTTATTTTCTTCAGTGTGGCATCAAGAAATCCTCTGGCAGAGCTCCACCGTTAACTTCACGAGAACAGGGATGCAGAGCAACCACCCCACSACAGCCTGTGCTCCAGTCAATTCCACAAGCATTGCACATTCCCAACTTTCCTCCTGTAGAAGGCTTTGCGCTGATTCATGGTTGCTTTCTCTTATTGCAAGACAATCTCCTTTGGAAAAAGGAAAGTATTCTCTTCGTATCCCCAAGACCATGGCGTCTGAGTTCTTTATAGTATTGATTTGTCTGCCGTCTGTAGTGCCCCAAGTTAAAAGTGCATGCAATTGAGCAGGCAAAACCAGACCCACGAGCTGCTGAACTGGGCAGACCTAAAGCAGCTCCAGCCCAAAGCCYTTCACACAGAGCTATACCTGAGGCTGCCTCCTGGCAGGGCTTAGTGCGGGGCTGAGCCACCACTGCAGGACACCTGCAGCAACAGCTGCCTGTGTCTGGCCATCTCAGGGCACGGGCACAGGAGCTCAGCTCTGTTTACATCCACTCACCATCACATATGCTCGACACGTGGGACAAAAAAGCCTTTGCACAAAAGACACATCTTCGTCTTTCAAACAATTATGGGATATTCCCATCAACAGATCCAATACAAGACCGCCTCCTCCCCCCAAAAAAACCCCAGCAACTGCTTACTTCAAAACCCATAAACTTTCTCTACCCACAAAGCTTTCTTCAGGYRTCTTCCAATGAAGAAAGACAAGAGRAGCAGGRAGATTGGGAGGTATAGCACACAAAGAGGGAAATTAATAAGTCATCAATATATACATCCTGTTAAAGCCTGAACCGCTGCCAGGAGCTTCAAGTAAAATTGACAGCCTTAAGTGCAGTGACTGGAGGCCATCTTAGCTGTTCCTAGTGACAGAAGGTATTACCACGAGGAACAACTTAACACACCAGCTTTGCCATCCTCCCAGAACAACATACATTTGACACTATGATGAACAGGCAGATGCAGTTAAAAAAAAGAAAAAAAAGAGCTTTTCTTTAACATGCTCCTGAGTGCCAGCTCTGAGGAAGCACTATAAGTGAAAGGAAAAATACTGCATAAATCAGGGGCAAAGTCAAAAATCATCAYTGCATTGTAGAAACTGCCGTTAAGTAATAAAACACTCTTGGTCTTGACCTGTACACTGAGGAGTAACAGAGGACGATGCCTGCGCTTGTTTTTAACTTTTCAAATCAATATAGAACTTGATAAATCAAGAACTGCTCTATTACATTATATAAGTACACGGTGACTTTGTAAGCCAATGAATTTGGAAGCCTGGAATTTTTTTTTTTTTTCCAATTTGTGAGTGATCTTCTGCATTCCTTTAGAAAGCTGGTCAGTTCTCATGGAGGTACCATGCAATGCACATGCACATTATCACAGAGCAGCTGTCTGAGGTTTCATAAAAATTCTCCCGTATTTCCCCAGTTCTCTGTACCAACACATTACTTTCCAAGACATGGATCTAGGAAAGGTAAAACGGCGCTGTCATAGCTGTTCTGTCAGATACGATTCATACTTCCTGGAGTAAACAAAAAGCTGCAGTCTTGGAAACTGCAGGTGAGCACCCAAGTGAACTGTAATAAAAAGTTATCTGGAGACTGTAAAGGCTTCTTACGTTACTCTTTTTTTTTTTTTCTTTTTTTTTTTAAACCAGGTCCGCGGCATTCTCAGGGAACTGTAACACTAGGGATTTAGCCCACTTGGCTATTTAGTATCCATTCTAACTTGGCCTTGCTGTAGCATCACTTCATCAAAACACCGGATCTCCAGTGCTCAAAATGCCCTTCCACGCTTAATTGGGGACTGCGAGGACCTCTCTCAGTGGGGCAGGCTGCTGACAGCAAYCAGCTCCGCACACTCGGAGCGGGCACCGGGGCACACTACCCAGCTATTTTGGTGCAAAGCAACGCGCGGGCTCGGCGGCGAGCCGGAGCCTTGCAGCGAGCCCCAGCAGCGGCAGATGCCGGTTCAAGGAGCGCCGGGAGAGCGCTCCGGGACGGTGTCCGGCAGCCAGCCCGCCCGCAGCCCGGCGCCCGCCCGGCCCCGCTCCCCGCCCCACGCACCGCTGTCCAGCCGGGCGATCTGGGGCAGCCGGTAGGTGCTGACGAGCAGGTCCAGGGGCACGGCCACCGCGCTCCACTTCACGTCCTTGAGGTTGCAGCCCGGCGGCGGGCCGGGGTCCATCTTCCCGGCCCGGGAGGGGAGGGAGCAGCCAGACAGGCAGCGCCGGCGGGGCGGCTGCCAGCGGAGGGGGCGCCGGGAGGGAGCGCGGCTCGCCCGGGACACGCGGGGCTAGGCGGAGAGGGAGGCCCGCCGGGCGCCCGCTGCTGCTGCTGCTGCCTCTGCGGCGGCTACTGTTGCTGCTGTTGCTGTTGCTGCCTCTGCGGCTGCTGCTCCCGCCGCCCCCCGGGACCGGCTGGGGCCGCCCGCCGCCGCCGCCGCCGCGCCTGGCCCAGGAAGCGCCATCCCAGCACTGACTAATCAACAGGGTGCGAGCAACGCCTGCGCAGCTGCCGCTCCTCCCCGCGCCGAAAAGGAAAGTGCCGGGCTGCCCGCCCGCCCGGCGCGGAGAGCCAGAGCCGGAGCCGGAGCCTGAGCCGCCCAGCCCGTCCCTCTCACTCCACCCTCCGACCGCTCGCCCGACGTGCAGCCCGCACTCGGGCTGTCTAGCTGGTATTTTAGTTTTCACCTGTGAGTCATGTGTATACGTGGGAATTCATGTATGCAGGCTAGTGCACAGAAGTCACTGCTACTGCACACGCAGGTATTACATATATTGCGTATTCAAAGGTTTTCAGACCATGGGAACATCGGTAGTCATTCGCTCTTCAAAGTGACTTATGTGATGAAATCTTAAACGATCTTCCTAAGATATTTTATTTAATGTTATCCTTTCTTTCATGCATTTTGATCTCAGACTGCCAGACTGCAGAAACTCTGGGAAATTAAATCAGAAAAACTAACTCGTGGGTGGTTGCACTGTACTGTGYTCAAGTTTTTGTTCACTTCTGTGTCAAAACTGTTTATTTTATTGCAGTAAACTTGGCTACGTTTAAGCCTTTACTTTGACTAGAGACATAAAAGTGCCTTGCAGTGATTAGCGAAACGACTGACAACATCCACAGCCAATATCTCTCTCCAGGCTCCAGCTTCTCCATCTATCCTTGAGACTGCTGGGGATGGCAGAGCTCAGGGAAGAGCTGTGGTACCAAGAGCCCTCCTGCTGCTTGCTCTTCCTCATGGCCTGGGTGAAGGGCCAGACGCTGCTGCGTGCCTCTGTCACTGCTGGTGCCACAGCACTGCCAGCACGAAGAGGACTGAGACAGACTCGCTCTTGTTCTGCTCTGCCGCGGAGACTGGGACTTTATCCATGGCTTCCAAGATGAAACAGAGACCATGGAAACTAGTTGACATAGAAGATTACAGAAAACCCAAGTTATCTTGCTTTAAGYGGATCGTGCATGCTGTGGGTCCATGCTTTAGCCATACAGTTTGGCACTGGGTTTTACCAGCACTGTGAAAAACCTTTGTTCTCTACACTCTGTCATGCTGCTGTTAGATCCTATGTATCAGAATAGTTAGATTTGAAAAATGTAAAAATTTAGCTTGWAAAGATACTTCTTTTCAAAGTAGTTTCCTGTTACCAAGTTCACCAAATGCTTTTCAAAACTTCAGTGAATCATGCTATTGAAGTGCAAARTAAATATTACAGAATGGGTCACTACAGTGAGTCATCTGGTCCAACCTCCATGCTCAAGCAGGATCATCCTAGAGCACACGGCACAGGATTGCATCCAGACAATTCTTGAGTATCTCCAGTGAGGGAGACTGAACAACCTCTCTGGGCAATCTGTTCCAGTGCTTGGTCACCTGCACTGAAAAATTCTTCCTCACATTCAGGTGCAATTTCCTGTTCCCCAGTTTCTGCCCATTGCCTCTTTTCCTATTGCTGGGCACCACCAAGAAGAGCCTGRCTCCATCCTCTTGTCACCCTCCCTTTAGGTACTTACAGACATTGATAAAGTCCCCYCAGTCTCTTCTCAAGGCTGAACAGACCCAGATCCCTCAGCCTGTCCTCATCAGAGAGATGCTCCAGTCCCTCATCCATCTTTGTTGCACTTCACTGRACCCACTCCAGGAGCTCCAGGTCTCTGTTGTACTGAGAACTGGGCACAGCCCAGAGCTGGACACAGCGCTCCAGATGTGCCTGCCCAGGGCTCAGCAGAGGGGCAGGATCATGTCCCTGGATCTGCTGGTGATGCTGTTCCTGAGACAGCCCAGGATACCATTGGCCTTCCTGGCCCCCAGGACACACTGCTGGCTCATGGACAGCTCATTGTCCACCAGGACACCCAGGTCCTTCCCCAGCCTGTGCTGGTGCCTGGGGTTATTCCTCCCCAGGTGCAGGACCCTGCATTTGCCTTTATTGAACCTCAGGCAGTTCTCTGCCCATCTCTCCCACCTGTCAAGGTTTTTCTGAAGGGTTGCACAGGCTCTGGGGTAAGGGCCACTCCTCCCAGCTTTGTGTTATCACTGAACTTGAGCACTATTGCTAAGGGCACTATTGCTGAAATATGGAAAGCATGGGTTTAGCTCATTCAGGTTTGATGAGGTTTCCAGGTGCAGTATGTAAAGCAAAGCAGATCCGATCAGACTGAGATTCATCAGGACTTGAAGCACTAGTCTGTCAGGAATTGTTCTTAAACACATCTTGGGTACCATTAATTCCAGGATAGATACCATCTCACAGCATATGCTTTTCTCAGACATCATGCATTTCTGCTGTCTGGGAAGAAAAGCATCTTCCGCACAGAAATAGTTACTGTTGATTTTTCTTGAAACATTTTTTCATTCTTCTGTACTAGATGTCCTATGGCCTTTWAATCTGCATTCCCATAACCGTGTTTGTGTTCTCTCCAACCGGTGAAAACACAGCCCATTCTTAAACAATGTGCATTTTTAAAAAATGTAACTTCTAGATACTATCTCAATTTCATTCAATTGTCTCCAGACAGAGACATCATAACAYTCATTAGTATTTAAATGTCTTGTACCTGCTCTCAAAGTCACTTTATGTGTCCTAACTGTACTACAGCTCTACYTCCTTGGAATTTATGCTAATATTACATAAATGGCATTCAAATCACTWGCACATAACAGAAATTTCTTGTTTTAACTGCACCTTATGTATAATTAACACTTTACAGATAATTTTCCTGATGTCTAGCAATGCCTTAGTGTGATCTCTTAGCAGTCTCCTACTGGGGCAAAATGCTAATGAAGACACCAGACCTGAAGAGCAAATCCACCCTAGGGCCAGGGCCTCAGTTACACAACATCTTAGTTTTTGCCTAGGTGCCTTCCAGGTGGTGTTCAGAGACAGTCTTTATGAATCAACAGCAAATTCTTGCCATAAAACCGTAAGCAGCAGCAAAAGGACKCAGGATAACAACTCCTGAAATTATTGTTAAATGCATTTTGAATTGACTTTCACGTTGATTTCACAACACATTTATGCAGCAGRCTGTAAAATCTGTAGTATATATTTATTCCACTGCCAATAACATTAGTTTTAAAACATTTCAGATCATCATCAGTTCATATCTGTGCTAACATCTGAAAAGGAACTGTTTACAACAAACTCGTTTTAGTATGAGTCTGGTAACATGTTTTACAGTGTAGTTTGCACTGAATTCCTTTTAAAAAAGCCCTATCAATTTGAATTCCTTTGGTATTCCTTTTAAAAAAACCCTATCAATTTGCATTCCTTGTTCCTGCATGATTTGTCTTTATATCAAAGGCCTTATTTTCCTAATAAGTATTTACAAGTCCAGTGGGATAYCACAGAAGATGTAGTGATCACTTCAGAATCAGATCCTAAATACTTCTCTGAATCACAGAATTACAAAATTATTTACGCTGGAAAAGATTACCAAGATCATCGAGCACARCCTTTGACCAAACACCACCTTGTCAACTAAACCACAGCACTGAGTGCCACATCCAGTMATTTCTTAAAYACTTCCAGGGAYGGTGTCTCTAMYGCCTCCCTGGGTAGTCCATTCCACTACTTAACAACCCTTTCCATGAAGAAATYRTTCCTGATGTCCAGCCTGAGCCTTTTYTGGCCCTTTCTAGTGAGAGTGGTGTTTTTCTTCCCCAGTACCACACTCCCTTAGTCTACAACGAGTATGTTTGGAAAAAGGCATTTCTTTTGCTCCAGATGTGAAAAGGAGAGCACTCATGGTGCTCATGGAGGGTTAGGTGAAGCAYACTGCATGYGCTAGCAKGAGTTAGCATCCTGCATGGGAACCYGAATGTCTGCATCTCCCTCGGCTGGGACTGGATCATGCCTAAACACAAGTACTAGCAAACTCTACAAGAAGGAAAAAAAAGAAATTCCTATACTTCTCATTAGCTATAAAGAAATCAAATTTACAAATTAATATGACCCTTTTAAAATCTATTTTCATTGTCAGAAAAAGAAGAAATGACATGGAGGCTTACACCCAGAGAACTAATAGCTGAACTTCTGTGAGTTCAGGACAGCTGAAAGTTCATTAGAGATCCACTGATGAAAGGCAAAACTGCAGAATTTGATCTRTACAGAGCAGGGGAAGGAAGTGAGATAAAGATTAAGTTGGATGAATCATGAGATCTTCAATGACTTGAAAGAAAATAGAAAGTAGGTCAAATTACTAAATTATTAATAAATACATAGACTATGTATGGACAAAACTTGAAAGATAAGGTCCCAGAACGTTACAAAACTGGATTTTAAAGATAGCAAGCATGTTGATAAGATGCACTGTGAGAATACTAAGGAAAAAACTGGTCTGTTATTCCATAGAGGGGGATCTCAATCATCACTGGTGATGYTGATACTTTTAACCTCAGCCTTCAATTTTAGAAGGCAAATGTGATTTCACTGCTAGCAGCACTGACAAAAGTCTAAGGCTAGAAAAATGAATGAATAAACTGCAAGGTACATAGGTAAGTGAAAGATTTTTGGAAGACTGGATCTAATGAAACTCCCTTATGGTTCAGACTATGTTAGAATTGCTTCTGATTATCTCCAAGAATCAACAGAATGAGGCTCCAGAAAACCCAAAAGGGAGTGCATCTTTCTCAAAGGAGGGAAAGAAACACCTCTAGCAAGTGATCAAGTGGATTTCTACTAAAAAGAAAGAGGTTTAAACAGGCTTTGTGTATGGGGGAGAAAGACTGAGGATACTAAGAGTTTCTTCTAATGTGCTCTTAACAAAAAATCCCTAAATAAACAGTCCACATAATATGAATACAACATTATTTGGAAATAATTAGTACTCCAAAGCTGAAAGGATATGTTGAACAGGATTTCACTTAGATCCATCTTGGTTATTTYATCAATAACTTTGATGACTGAACAGAGTACACATATTTGGAGACCGTTTCTGTAGGAAGAAGCTCCAACTATGTTGGAGCACATTACAATTCAGAGGGATCTTGGCAGAYTRGAGCAAATGAAATGCCACCAAACAAGGAGAAACAGCACGTTTTACACATCCAAAGGAATAATCAACTGCACAAGTACGTAGCAGGATAAAAAAGGCAGTTCTATGGATCACAGGCAGTGCCAGGCTACCATACATTAGGCTGATGCTGTAATGCATAAATAGGAGTATCACAAATAAGATAATGAAAAAAAAAAACTTAAATCTATCCAAATGTTTTTATTTAAACTGGAATAGTCTGCTCAGTTTTCAGGTCTACAGTCCAGGATGGTTGAGAACCAACTCAAGAACCTCAAGTGGAGGGAGACAAAAGGGCAAAAGATTCTGAAAAACCCAGCCACAAGGGAGGGTAGGAAGGTCAGGAGTTCTCAGGAGAGCAGGGGAGGGAAGGGGAGGCAGAGGAACCTACAYCAAGAGGAAAGGGAGAACCTACTTTGTTTAGGTTAGGTATTAGAAAATTTTCTCCTTGCCAAACCAGTTAAATAAGGACTCATTGCCACTCAGAGACACTCTGAAATCCTTTACCACTGCAGGTCCCTGATCATCTTCTTGCATTACATCAGGGGCAGCTGATCAGAGATCGAGATATGATGAGAACCTAGACAGACWCTCAAAATCCCTTCCAGCACTATTTCCTCCCTCTGCTATGGTTTTAACGAAGGCAGAGATTATCCTTTGTTCCTTATTTTCAGATTTTTTGATAAACACTAGCTCTAGTGGCTAGCCATGATGAGTAGTCAGGAGCAGCTGTAAGTACACAGCCCAGCCCATGGTTTTGCACTGTTTTTGCAGGCACACTAATCGGGCTAGGGACACATGGACCTGGCAGTAGGYTCAGGCACATGTGGTCCCATGTGCTTTAGAGAGCATTTTCCAGTTCAGCTCCCTTTCTCAATACCAAATCGAATAATAATTTGATGTTATGACAATCTGCAAACAGCCCTCAAAAAAAAGAAGCAAGCATATTTCAGGAGGGTARTGACATTCCAGAACAGTAAGCCAGTAGGGTTAGTTATTTTGGATGTGMTGGGATGGCTCGAAATACAATTCTGCACAATAGCATTATTCATTCACAAATGGTGATAAAACAACCAACATCTCCTATGCAAGGAAAAAAAAAAAAAACAGTACAGTCACCACAATTCTTCAGATTTCCCAACTTATATTTGCTTTTTGCTTGTCCTGCAGATTTGAGTTGTGCTTGTTTTGCTTTTGATTAAAGGAAAAGTAGCCAGCATCCTGATTCTGCCCTTGTTTAAAATTAAATAAGATATTCTCCATGGATTTTAAATGTATTACAAGTCAGTATAAAACAGATCTAAATGAGCAGAATCAGATACCTCCTCTATTTATACTTTAAAAAATAACATAAATATATCACAAGATGAAACAAAGCCTTTTATTGTGATCATTTGTGACAAAAAGAACATTTTGACAAAAGAACATTTGTGACAAAAAGAACATACCTGCATTTGAAAATGCAGATATGCTGCTAACACTGGCAGAAATTATTTTAAGGCATTATAATTTTTTTTATCAGAAAGATTGTTATTATTAATACTGTATGCATTCTGTTGTTCCATGTTTTCTGAATTCTTTGGAAGGTCCAGCAACATACTCTAGTGGAAGTTGTCCCTGCCCATGTTAGGGAGGTTGAAGCTAGATGATCTTCAAGCTCTCTTGCAACCCAAACCATTCTGTGACAGCAATCTTTTATATGGTTTATCCCTTTCTCTCACCATAACCTCTGCAGAGCCCCTGATCAAGGRTATTGAAGCAGCTTGCATGTTTCTGAAATGGGTAAAAAGAAACCAAACCAAGAATTCTCTGTGACTTGTGTTAAGGGAATGCAGTAAATATCAGGTACTTAAAGAGATGTTATATGATTTCATGTATCAGAAGGTTGCTTCTGTAATCRTGTCAATATTGATCATATTACAAATCTGGTATAAATAACACACACACAAAAGTGAAGGGTGTTTTTTTTAATAACAGAAAATTAGTACACTTAGATTTCACTTCTGCAAACATTYGTATTCAAACACAGTCACCTGAGATACATCTAATAATTCCAAAATCAGGTAAACTGTTTCATCTTCGCATTAAAAATATGAAAATATAATATAAACTTATAAAAACATTTGGCAACGAAGTCTGTGTAATACAAAGGATGCCTAAACACTGTATTTTTGGATTACAGGCTCACTTARAAGTTTGTATGTTCCTTTGCAACACTTGATACTTCCTGAAGAGAAAATGAAATAAGAAACAGTATCTCAGAATGCACAGCAGGTTCTCTTCTTAGTCTCATTTAGACTCACAACATCTAAGTCATGTAATACATAGGATTTCTGTAAAACAAACAAAAGCAAACACTCCATTAAGATAACTAGAACACAACAGTTGAAAAGTTTGCTTTTTCATATACTTCAATGGACAATGTTTGGTGGAGTCACTGGATATATTTTTCTTTGAATATTTAATTAAATGATTGAAGTTTTCTAATAAATGAGAAAGAAACTGATGCCCACGCAAGTCCCAGTTTGCCTTCTTTACATTCTTTAGCTGCCTCAAACATCTCTCCTAAATCCAAAGGTGACAGAAAGTGTCTTTTGAGGAGACACTACAAACCACATGTGCCAATCCTGTAAATCTTTACTCACATGAACTGTTCTGTAAGGTTCTGAACAGGTTCTGAACTGTTCTGAACAAGTTCTTCTGTTGACTACATCAGTTTTAGCTAATTTTAATTTAAGTACACTTATCCTTGAAGTATTGGGCATAGGGTGAAAAAGTTCAGTTGAAAGGAACAGGAAAATACAGAATATCAGTACCCACTGAAAGAAAGGCGCAGGCTATTAACTGTTATAAAGGACACTAATTTGTTCTCTGAAATTGACTAAAATTCTGTTTTCTGGCCTCTATTTAATAACCAGGAATACCCCCAAATGAAAAYAGTTCAATCTTTGTCATGATAAAACTATCGAAATAGCACTCCACCGCTGTAAAACATTTCTGTACTGATTGCAAAAGCAGATTATAACAAAAATGAAAATCACCAAAACCAAGACTCTTCCTTTCAGCAACGAACTCAACTAGATAATTRGTGCTGACTGGAGAGACAATCAAATCCAGTTGTGCAATGCAGTACATGTTGCAATCTTTACTCTGAAACTATGAACACTGACCCTGAACTAGGGCACAAAGACACACAGAATATTGACACACACCCAGGAAAATAGAAGCCCAAACTTCTCTACCTGCCACTCTCCTGC
Source organism: Malurus melanocephalus (assembly GCF_030028575.1). Classification (NCBI taxonomy): domain Eukaryota; kingdom Metazoa; phylum Chordata; class Aves; order Passeriformes; family Maluridae; genus Malurus; species Malurus melanocephalus. The sequence goes on from NW_026623278.1 coordinate 438,616, forward strand.
TGTGTCCTGGCAGGTTTACCAACTAAGTGCAGAGAAATAAATGCAACCACTGGATTCACTAGATTCCTCTCTCAACTCAAACCCAACAACCATAAACAACCATTTCTGACAATAAAGAGAAGCTTCTGGAGACAACAGCTATCTAAGCTGGAATTCATGAAATCCAAAGCACAGGAAAAAATAAACGAAGAAGGGATAAAAGGCATAATGGTGTACAAGGCTAATCATGATTCAGACTTGAAAACTTACACACACAAAGTGTCAGGGTAGTTGAACATTGACTACATCCAGAAAGATTCACTTAAAATTACTTGGTTGCATCAGAATGAGGGCAAAATATAATTTACTCCCCTGCTACGAGTAAGCTTTATGCCTCTTTGGCTGCAAATATTTATTACTACCTAAAATTCTAGAGAAGGTATTTGAAATTCGTTTCCTTTTTCCTTTTTTTTAGCCATAGTTCCAGCTCTTCTAGAGCGCTGGCTGCCCAATGCCAGAGCTTTCCCCACAAAGAGAGTGGCTGAGCTCATTTCTCCCTGGGGCTGCAGGGACCCAGGGAGGCTTCCACAGTGCATGATGCTGGGGGGAGAAGATGAAACATCTGGGAAGGGACCAAAAGTGATGGCTAGAGGAAGGAGGAGAGGGCAGGAAATGTATTATAGTATCTAAAYCTCAGAATGGATGCTGAAGCTGTCATCAGTAAAATTATTAGCAAATACTGTCTGACTGTAGAGTTCCAGAAGACTGAGATTCACTGATTTTAGGACTTTCTTGCCATAATGAATTCTCCACATAATGAAGAATGTGCACTCTTACTTGTTGGGTTTTTTAATTTCTTTTTTGAGTGGTAAGAACCAAGAGACATAACATCTTTATTACCTTGAGAATTCCCACTTCATAGCTTCTGATTTTTAACTTTTTACACTGTTGTGGGAGGTACAGGCATTAGTTATTATGATTTTTGCTAGGAAGAGATACTATCTGGTAGTCTGCAAGCATAGACAGTAGATTTAAAGTATGAAGACCTTTTCAAAAGAGAAAGCAAGGGCAGAAKCAAAAGTACACAAACATAACCTTGTCATCTCAAGGAACAAGATACCACTCTGGTTTAGAGATAAGATTCTGAATGSAAAATCAAAGCTTTGGAAGATAATGGTACAATAAAGAATTTCAATTGAGACCATGAAATAGCATTAAGCATTAATTGTTGTGGACATCAAGTAAATAGTTTTTGTTTCACCCCTGCTTTTTCTTGAGAAGAAAACAGCTTAAGTAGTATAAGGGTTTTAGAAAAATCCCTGTTTGAACAGTTTCAGAATTCAAGTTTCACTTACTCAGAGGAAACCAGTAATTTGAAGATATTGAAGATTATAGGTCAAGATCAAACTTCATGCTTTCAGTCAAAGGGGAGAAACTTACATTTGCTTAAGCACTTAGGATGCTTATTTGCATCCTTAGCATTTTACTACTTAATAGTACTTTGGGGTGGTTAGTAAGCTGTTGATGTATCCTTAGCAAGGATCCTCAGTATTGTTAAGTAATTAAGAATGTGAAACATATTTGATAATCCAACAACCTGTAAAATCATTATTTGACAGTTCATCAGCAACTTAGCCAGGACAGAAAGACAAGAAGCACCACTCCACAAATAAAGAACAGCCATTTTAAAATCCATTTAAAAGCTAAGGACTCTTAATCACTTTAGTTTGCAAGACTGTTCTATACAGGGTCTTTGTGGGTCAAATAAGGGTCTGGGCTCCATTYAAGCAAATGTGCTGCACACACATTTAAAAAGTGCACATTCATAATCCAAAGAGTTATAACAAGTCCTGCATAAAGCACTGAAGCAATGATCATATTTGGGCAATCCCACGTAGCGCTCAACCTCAGCCAAGCCTTGGAAGAGGTGGGGCACCCCCTCTTCCCAAATTCCAGCAGGGAGGTATGCAAATCTCTCCCACCTGTGAGAACAAGGCAGGCAGCATTCCTCCTTCAGGGCTCCATGAACACTAATACTTCCAGCTCAAATTTCAGCTCAGCTTGTAGCTCAAGTRGCCCACAAGTAAGTCAACAAACAGCAAAAAACTGGGAAAAGGTGAGAAAAAACAAAATGGTACCAAGAAGCAGGAGTTTCCAGTTTGGTATCTTGGGTGAAGTGGGGTTTTGAAAATACCGCCACAGACAGAGATGCCACTGTATCCTGCAATGATTTCAGTAAGATGTTGAAACTTCCTGCTATCAAATACTAGTTTTTCCTGTTAAATAGCACAGCAGACATGTCTCACCTAACTGGCAAGTATCTCTTCAAGCCAGTTTTAAACTTCCTGCATAAAACTCCCCTCCTGGCTGTCTCTCCTTCCCACTTCTAAGCAGAGTGTGTATTACTGGCATGAGATAGATACCTAGACACAGGAATTGTGATGAGATGGCTGAGTTACTGATTTTTTTTTTTTTTTTTTTAAATCAAGGAGAGAAAGCTAGCTTGTATACCAAGGAAAATGTAATGAAAATAACCCCCAACACATCTTTGAAAGGATTCTGATAGAGTAAATATATAAATCTTCATTAAGCTCAGCTGCCCATTCCTTGCTGAAAAACGACTCAGATTAATGGTGTTATACCAGGTTGGATTCACCTTCTCTAGCACCTGTTCTTGGTATTTTGATACTGGTTTAGTTATTTTGAAGGTGGGGCTCACTGTGGGTTTGAAAGAACAACAGGATTTTGCTTTATCTATATCATGTCCCCAGTCAATGTCAGACCTGGAGYGCTTGCTGCATAATTAGAAGCTTTAGAGAAACAAATGGAAGGCACTGTAACTGAGGTTACTATTATTTAAACTTCTTTAATTTTGAGGATTTTTATTCTAGTTACAAAATGATCCTACTTAATTACTGCAATAATTTTGTTTATATTTAACAGTGAGAGTTTACAAAGACTGGCAAAGAACTTTGTGCAACCAAGTCCACGTGACTTCTGTGCCTGAGCTGCCATTACAGAGAGCTCAGTTGTTAAGAGCCCCAACACTTTCTATGTATTTTCCTTATATTCTGTTACCTGTTCAAAATGCAAGAGAGTACTCTCACAATCACAATGGGCTGGACATGGCACAAGCAGTATTAAGCAAGGGTTAGGGATATATTAGCAGGSAAGGCAATCACTGTGGGAACAGGGAAAGGAGCAGGAGAGGAGGATGTGAGGTCTGGCACATTAGGATCTAATTGCTGCTGAATATGTTCCTCAAGAAATGCTGACAAAGATCTTGCTCCCAAAGCCTYCTATTCCACCATGTCTACAACATTTAAGCCACTGGCAAAGCATGAGGCTCTATCTCCCTCTCCTGTTACTACCATGCAGACTATAACAATGTTGTACTGCAATTAGTTATTTCACAAACTTCAGAAGACAGATGYGGATCTCCTGTGTGGTTCCTCAACCCCACAGATCATCTAGCGGAGGTTTAATATAGTTGCATCATAAAAACACTATTTAAGAGAGCAATGTGTCTTCAAAGTCAGAAGCAGAAGCAGCAAATGCCAAAAGTAAGCCAAGTCTGTAGYTTTCTTTTGGTCTCCTGGAGTGTAATTTATTTAATTTGAATTCTATGAAACCACACAGGCTGAGATACGGAGGCCTCTATAATCAATGGAGGGAAAAAGGCAACTCCAAAACACAATTTAATCCTAAAGATTAATCTCTTTCCATTGAATAGAGATGATTCCAGACAACCAGACCAGTCATGCAAATTTTATCTGGCTAAGGTTGCATGCTAAGATGAATCTCATGCCCTACCACACAGATGTTGTGATTAAGTTTGATTTACATGACCTAATTACATACTATTGTTTCCAGAAGAGTATCTGGCTCATTCAATGTCCATAACAGACTTAAAAAAAATTGAATAAGATAGTGTAGTTAATTATGCCTTACATTGCWCTAGCACCAAGTGAGTTGGTACCATTTATCCTCTGCTTTAATCTCTGTACCTCAGTGCCCCCATGTGCAATCCTGGATACACAACCTAATGTTACTAAGAAAGTGAAGGAGATAAAAATCTAAAATGGATTTAAAGCACAGCAGTACAAGCATTATGAAAAACCTCTCAAAGGAATTAATATTCTGTGGTCAGTACAAGATAAATAAAGAGCAAATAAAGCCTGGGGCTCCATRCATGACTAAGGATAATAAAGAAGCACTAACTATGCACTGCTGGAGACACAGGGATCTTTTAGACAAACTAACAATTCCATGAACCTCAGCAATAATGAAATCCATTTCCTATGGATTTGGGTCTTGAAGTGAATTAAATTTGATATCTGTGATGCAAGTTCCAGCTGGAGTGGCTGGCAGAAGCATTTTTCAATATCTCTATGTCCTGGTCTCTAATAGTGTATGAACTAATGCTGGAGACTTCCCTTCCGCAGAGTACTGYGCCCCTCACCTTATTTTCAAGGAACTACTCAGAAACTTAATTATCTTTTGATTTGACCTGTCAAATTTGTTTAAAAGCAGYTAACAAGTTCCAAAGGTACTTTAGTAGCAAAGGAATAGCAAACACAGTATACTCTCAAAAATCTTGTTGCCATAGTAAAGAAACGTATAGAAATGAAGGAAGGGCAAAATTGAGGCTTGCTACTTCTGAATGTTCATCTCAAATGACATCCAGCTGTTAAACATTAAATGTTACTCTCAACAGCACAGGGCAAGGCCTTAAATGGATTTTCACTGTTCTCTACTCAGCAGATATATGTTTATTTAATATGAKTTAAATAATCTTGGTAGTCAATCACTCTTGGGAGGTAGGTAGAACGTAAGTTTAGGTTAGTTTYACTGCAGTTTTCAGAAAAAGGTGATAACTTCTTTTTTTTTCCCTTTTTTAATGAAGTTTCACTCCTGATCCTAGTTTTAGAAAAATACAACAATCACACCCATAAGGACATACACAAAGGCTTGAAATATTCTTGTTTAAAACCTACTTGAGAACACTACTGCTTGTCRGGCATGGAACCAAAGAACACAAAARAGCAAACGCTAAATGCATTCTGGGTGGTATTCTTTTGGTTTTGGTTGTTTTTAGAGGACTGACTCACAAGTACAAATAGTTCACTGGCAACCAGAAGCATTGTCAAAGAACAGCTGTCATCTATTAATGAACAGGTTTAGGCATATCTGAGATTCATAAGAAYTGTGAATAAGTAAAATACTACTATTTGTCAACATGTCTAAGCAAACTCCAGGAATAATCTGTGTCATTAACATTTATTTTCACTACAGCCTTGCAAATACAATCCTATCAGTTATTATTGCCCTTCTCCAAAAATTCATCAGAGGAAGTTATAACTTAAGTACTGCATTCAGTATATAATCATAATTATAATTATAATTATTATAATTATATTAATATTAATAATTATTAATAATAACTGATTGGTTCGCAAATTGTGAGTTCTCAATATATGGCATGACTTCTTAGCAATTACCAATGTAAGCTRTCAAAAAACATCTGATGGTTTTAATGAGGCTGCCCATTTAAATTAGAGCTGCAGGACCAAGACCCAGTATGGAATTGCTCAGATGGAAAGTATCTGAAAGGTCAAGCTGCACTTTAGTGATCCACATYACAGGGATATGGAAGTCTTCTCTCCCCCTTAAGCCCACTCCAAAAAAAAAACTGCAAAAGAAGAGACGGGAAAACGCAGCACAAAATAGTGACAATACACCAAAATACTTGCCCTTTTTTGTTTTGTTTTGTTTAAATGTCAGAAACTTTTAATTTTTTTTTCCACCACTGAACCACAACTTRCTCTAAATTTCAAAAGAATCACGAAGCTTAGTACTTGTGTATGAACTCTATAACTCTGGACATAGATCTTCCTCGTCTATAGGAGTGTTTTGTGTAGATTAAGTTAATAAAAAAATGTCCATAGCAGATGGCAAGCAAGAGTGTACACAAAAAGTCCTAGATTTCCTCAGATTAATAGAGTTTACTGCAATGCATCTGAGAATGGTCTACTGCCTGCCAGCCYGTCCTGCTATTTACCTTACCTCTAAATAAGCTTCATGTACTTCCCAAAAAGGATGGCCATAATAGACTGTTCTAGGGAGTTCCTTAAACTTGTTGTAAGGAACTCCCTAGAACAGTGGGACTGTTTCTGTGGGACTGGAAAAGCAATGACATACTTTCACTGAAGCATCTCATCAGTCTGGGACGGGTGGTCCTACCGTAGAAGAAGGTTGGAAATCCCCATCATAGGTACCTTAGGCAAAAATACTCTGCAAATCTGTATCTCTTTTTTACARTATTTCATCACTACAAAATGGATGTATGACTGAAATGATCTCAGACTGGCATCTATCATGTCATTTTTCACAGCTACTAGTCACACTTCCTACTGCGTTTTCCCTTTTCCAAAATTTCATCAGTCAGAGGAAGTTAAAATTCAAGTACTACATTCAGATTTCACAGTTTTGTGAACAGGCAAATTATTTTGTYGAACCTGAAAACCATGATGAAACTCTATGATAGATTTTTTTTTTTCACTGCAAACCCTTTCTTATCAGGCCAATGGTAAACCCAATTGGGCTAAAAGGGGTCTTGCTTAAATCAACAAGTGTATTTTACTAAAAATGACAAATTATACACCAAAGTAATGGTACATGATGCCTCATCAGGATTCCAAACATTTTTAGCTAAGGTGAAACATTACTACAGGCAAATATGACAAATTCCCATGGGCACATTTTCCAAACACACATACATGCAGAACATACAACTGTTTCAAGCAGTTCTAATTAAAAYCAAGTAGCAGTACAAAATGCTCAACGTGGTCTGAATTTATTTGCCATGTCCACACTACAAAACCCATGAATTTTCATGAAGCTGAGTAGGAATACTCTAGTTTAACTTAYAGTGAAATCAGTGCAGGCAATCTTAATATGAAAAATACCCAAACATCAGTTCTGCATGTGCAGGGAAATCTCTTAGATATCACCCAAATACACTCTGAAGAAATGCTCGCTTCACACATATTTGTCTTCGCAGCAGTTTTGATCATAGCTATTGTTTTGTAGTTTTCATGTTTCATACTAACAATATATTCTCTATTTATGGTAGACAATGTCTTTTTCATTTACAACAAAATCAGAATTATCTTACTTGAGACTTTTTTCTAACAAGCTCAGTAATTCAGGGCCTGCCATTATCCTCCTGTTCTACACAATATTTRACTGTTCTGTTGCTGAGCCTCATTTTCATGTTAAAGTAACTGAAATTTTTTTTTTCCTTTTTTTATCCTCCCCCAAAATAACCAACTACTGCTTGTGTTACTATGTAGTATGACAAGACCCCGATTTAGAAGCAGTCCAACCCTGAGCTATTATTCTGACCACTCCCTATGGCTACTTAATCAAAACACTGCTACTTGTGACTTTGTCAGTAATTTTGCTCATTTATCTTTATTATGACTTCAAGAGCATTCGGAGTGGAAGGTTAGTTTTGTATAACTAATATYGGTGATGAATGGCATTGATATTGCATTGCATGAAGAACATCTATTAATGTCTAAAATAATATTCTACTGTCTCAAAATAAATTGCAATGCAAAACATTTTCAGAGCTAATGAACAATAATTCAGTCCTACAAAAGGATTGCAACTTTGGGGAGTAAGGACCTTTAAGGCAACACACTCAAGTTAGAGATGCTGACTCTGACAGCTACAATATTGATACTACCACTAATTAACTGAATTCTTTAGGTCCTGATAATTTCTAAAGCACTAGTGTAAATCAGCCAAACAAACAGCTATGAATCTTGGATAAAACATTTGACTACTGAACATAAAAGTTCCACTGATTCCATCAGCATGAAGCACCCTCACTGTATGCACACTGCAGAAATCCAAAGGAAAAAGGAATCTTCCTGGCATAAAAATGGTACTACTCTAGGGTGATTCTACTCTAGAACTGTTAACCACACCCTTAAAGAAAAGCATGGGAAATAAAGCCATAAATGAAGTTTTCCCGAATTTTCACTTTCTCTCTGAACTGTATTATACCCACTTGCCTCTTCTTCCACAATTCTTCTCCCCCTTGTTATTCGTCTGTATGCCTGCAGCTACAGGATCCCCSCTATGTATTAACTCCATAATGCAAAACCAGCATTGTTTGTGCTTTGCTAAAACTATTCTGGAATCAGAACTTTGTTTACCCAATCTGTCAAGAAAAATCTCCCACTTTCTCTCTACGTAGAAAAGAAGCCTACCTTTTCCAGGATTTCCTTAGTCAAGACTGAGAATGCGTGCTCAATGTTCACRTTTTCTTTAGCACTGGTCTCAAAAAATGGCATTCCATATTCCCAAGCAAGCTGAAAAACAAATGTAGGCAATGGGATGAACATTCCAGAGGAAAAAAAGCAGTTCCTAATACCAGTAGCAAGAGATATGGAGGTGTTCTGACCGCTTCTAACATGCTATCTAAACACTAATTAAACACATGACTGCTCAGTAAGGTATTCTATATTCATCCTCAGTTTAAAAATTTCAGGTAACTCTTGAAACATTCTTCTTAAATTTGTGCATTTTCAAAACAGCTTTTTTTACCTGTCTTTACCTGTAAATAACAAGAATAAACTCCAATAGGTTTGTTCTCAGTGTTTTGATTTATTTGAAAAAATGAACTGTCTCCTAAGCAATTATTTAGAGGAAACTAATGGAGTGTCTGCAGATAAAAGTATTACAAAAAYTATTGAAAAAAAGTGGTATGATGAAATATAAAGAAGAGATGTTCTTTATGCTAGACAGAGAGAAGCAGAAAGATAACAGGCAAGCAAAGAAAATATATGCATGTAAAATATATATTATTGTGAAAGGCTAAGAGAGAAAATATTTAGAGAGCATAGGTTTTACACTCGTTTTTATTTCATTTACTCCTGTTGTCTCATTTCCAGTGTATTTCCTTTAAAGACAGCTTTGAGTTACATTGGCATGAAGAAAAAAACCCACAACACTATGAAACTAATAGCTTTTWAAGCTCCTACATTTTTCTACTTTATGCAGTTAAATACAGAGAAAACGACAAAAAAGACAACTGTATCATTGTCACACATGGGAGGGGGCCAAGATGGAAATAAATATGCAAAAAAGTCCTTAGTGGGATAGTCTATTCCCACTGCAATTATTCCTATTGCAATGGATCCCTTCTTGGACTACATCTGGAGAAGAAAATCCTAGGCAAAGAAAATACTCGACTGCTTATCATGTATAAAAAAACCTATAATTACTGACCATGTAATCTTCATTTGGAAGGCTCTCCATTAGGAGAGCCTTCCAAAAATCTTATGTTGGTAACTTGTGTTTGCTTTCAATGAGGTCGAGAAGTAACTAATCAATGCTAGACAAAAAATCCAAAATCAGGCATAAAGATGTAGATACGATAACCAGACTTCAAAGTTTTAGTCAAAATACAATAAAGATTATATAAAAGGTTAAAAAAAAAAGTAAGCAAAATGGTTTATTTTCCAAAATGCTACAAGAAAATGTAATTATGAAAATAAAGATGAGATCTAACTGATTGTTTAGACAGAGACCACTTCATAAGGGATTCTGAAACTCAGTGGTGAACTGTTTTCAGTACTGTAGCAACTTGTTACAGAAAGTTAAGATCATCACACTATTGCCAGAACAAAACAGTGATGCACAATGCTTCATAAAGAAAAAACACAAATAAAAAAAAAAGCAATTAAAAATACAAATAAAGAAAAGCAATAAAAAATACTGGGCTAATAAAGAAAACTGTTTTGCTGATTATAAAGTACACAGAAATGACTATTAAATAACCCTTTTCCTTGCTTGTATCACTTAACATGTTCCTAGAGGTTACCTATGTATAAACTCTGATGAAGACAAACCAACCCTTTTAATCATGGAATCACAGAAATCCTTTTGAAAGATAACCCTGCTTGAAATGAGGCCACTTGAGGCCACTACCCACATGATATTAGGTCAGCCGTGGCTTTGTTTACAAAAGTCTTGAAATCTACCAATGATGGAGATTCTGTAGCTTTATGGGAYCCCCTTCCATAGCTACATCATCCTCCTAGTGGATCTGGTTTTCCTCAACTCCAACCTGAACCTCCCAAGCCAGGATTTGTGCCTACTGCCCCTCAGTTTACTGCCTGTCTCTACTGCGAAGAGTCGATTTCTGTCATTCCTCTAGTGCCACTTCAGTTGCTGCAGACCAGTAACTGCTCCTTACCCTGCTCACTACCCAGCTCCCTTTCCTCATGGAACACCAATACTACAGCCCAATCACCTTGGGACCTGTCTGCTGGACCAGCTGCAGCTTCTCAACACCCTTCTTGAAATSGAAGAGCAAAAGCTGGACACAATATTGCATGTGGCCTTGCCAGCACTAAGTAAGGGGGCAAGTAATCTCCCCAGATCTACCATCCATTATCCTTCTAACAGTTCAACATCTTTTAAGCCATGAGGGAACACTGCTGATTTATATTCAAGCCAGAGTTCACTGTAACTCATCAATCTTTTGCAGCAGTGCAGCGACTCATGCCTTGGATTATTCCATCACAGGTGCAAATTCTTGCACTTCATGAACTTCACAATGTTTCTGCTAGTCCAGTTCCCAAGTTTGTCAAGGTCCCACAGAAGTGGTGTTCTCCTGTGTGCTGTGCCAGTCACACCCCTTAATCTCATGTCACATGCAAATCCCCTTCTATCACCAATGAAGCTGTTGAACAACGTGACTAAGGCGAGACTGACTGACTATAGTTTCCTGAACCCTCTTGTCTTTTTTAAAAGGTACACATCATGTTGGCATCTTTCTAGTCAAAAGAAATCTCTCCCAATCACGATCATTTTTCAGAGTTGACTGACAGGGGCTCATCAGCTCTTTCAGCACAACTGGGTGAACTTCATCACGTCCACGAGCGCACCCAGCTTTTCTAAGAAATTTCTAATCCAAAGCTTCCCCACTGCTGGCTGACCTGCTCCTTCTCAAACCATGGCAATACCTGCAGAGGCCTGAGAGCAAGCTCTACTTGTGAAGACCAAAGAAGAGTAAAATCAAATCAAACAAAAAAACCTTGAGTACTTCAGCGTTCTTTGTATCATGTTACTACACTGCCTACTATATCTATCAATGCACCCACATTTTCTCTGTATGTGCACAATACTGGCCAAAGAAGATCAGTGTATGYATTTTTTCACTTTACCCTGCATACTGCTAAATTCTGTAGCAAGCCAGTCCTCCAAAAATGTAGCTTGATGGAAAAACCCCTAGTGGTAAAGCAGTTCAAAGTTCCCCAAACACCAATTTGGCTACTACCTCTCCCAAAACCAGAAAGGTATATTCAAAGAACAGGTTTTTTCCCTTTGGGAGCATCTTGAATAGATCCATAAATAAAATACCTAAATACATTTACAAACCTGTGGGAACTATGCTACTGGAAAATGCTATTTTATAATATCCTTGATAACAGCTTGGAGAACTTCAGTAAAATAAGCTCATATCTTGCCTACAATATTTTAATAATAAAATAAGTAATGCTAATAMTATTCCCTAGCAAAGTGCTGCTGTAATTTCTTAGTGTTGAATCAGAGATATATGTCTGAAATATTCCTAAACTGTAGAAAAATGTAAAAAAACTGTAGAAGAATGTAAAAAATCAGCTTTGAAACTATAAATCAGCTTCAGCTATGAAGACAGCAAAAGCAAAAAATAAAGAAGAAAACTTTACTTGGCTTTTTCTGCTAGAAAAGTTTGATAGAAGAAAAACAGCCACATTCTACCAAGTCATATAACCTTCAGCATTTTTATCTTTTAATGAAAATGATAATGATATTGGGGGGGTGAAAGGAGGAGCCCAAGAAGGTTGAGTTAAAACTTTTGTCCAAGTAAGTAAGAAGCAATTAATACAAGAAAATAACACTTCGTAGTGTTAAAATCAAACATCTCAATTTCCGAGTCATCAAAATTACATAAATTTGTACAAAATTAATTATTACATGATTTAGTACAAAAAAAAAAAMCAACAAAAAATTCTCAGCATTAAATTCAAATGAAATGATACATGACAGCCATTCAGTTACAACAGATTTTTACAGAAATGCCAATATAGATTTGGAGATTCTCAGGGAATCCAGAGTTCTGTGCAAGAGACTGAACAGAACAACACTTACAGCTCATACTCTCAGGGTAGTATGAAATACGTAACTATGAATTATTATTTGCCAATGTTAAAATCAAACTGTTTTCCCCTCTTAATAAGGGTATTTTCTTCTTTAGAGTGAGAGGACAATTACTGTTTCTCTCTCTGCTAATGGAATCTTTTTCCAAGACACACAGTCAGGTCCTTTAGCACTCGTAAATAATATTAAAAGAATAAATAGTGTAACAGTAGAGTTGCCTTGCCTCAAAACACAGGGGAAATCTAGAAAGCAGAGTCACTGGGGAGAAGGTAATGATTTGTTTCTGAAAAAAACCCACTACATTAAGAGGAATTTGGGTTGCATGGTTAAGAGCCCAGGAGTCAGAAAATGTCATGCTTAATGCCCTRTACAAAACCCTACTACTGCCCTCTTGTGCACATGCATCCAGTGAATCTCTAGGTTTATGACAGTGCATCCTTTGTGTGAGAATACAACAGGTATTTTTCAGCAACCTTAATCCTTGTAACATAGATATCGTACATTAACACTGAAAGCATCTTTCATATGAACTATGAACTTTCAGGAATGTAATGCTGTCCAAAAGGTCATACCATTTTTTCAAAGTTCCCTAATCTGGGATTACATAGTTGTCAGGAAGCTATCAGCGTGGTTTTCCTTAAACATGAGACATCCTGCCTGACTCACCATGCCTGAAAGAGTAACAGGAGGGCTTCTTCCAAGTTCCAGAGAACAGACACATACAGTTTGCAGTGCCAAAATTTACYGCTATATAGGACAAGCTCTCCTGCAGTATTTAGTTACTACCCCAATTTCTTCTGTCATAGCATGGCTTCTGARTTTCCTCACTGGCTCTCAGTGACAGACATTCCCCTTAAAACAGCACTCCCAACTTAGTAAGTTCTTTCCCTACATGGTCAGCAGCTATAAACTCTACTGTAGTCTCAGCTATACATCACATGCACAGTTATAGGGAGCTGGATGTTCAGTATCTGTTCTTATTTAAGGCTATTCTCAGACAGTGTAGATCACTTTGCACAGGCTGTCAGAATAGTTCTTTATAGTCAGACTGTAGCAAAAGTATCACTAATGTGTGGTATCAGAAAAATGATGCAGAATGTATTACATTTTAATATTCCACATTACAACACTACTCTGAAAATGCAGACTCTGTAAGATTTCTACTGTGGTACCYAAAACTTCTAAAGTACATTTTAATCTTTGAAAAAAAAAGAAATCAGTATTCTAAAGAGATCTGCTAGGAATTACTGAATGTATCCAGAACTCCACAACTCTTCTTCAAGAGCAAGTCGTAATAGAATTTTTGGAATTCAGGAGCTTTTTACCATTCTCAGTTTAACAGCTCAYAGTAAGATACTCAGCAGGACCCAAAGAAAGTACCAAAGATACCTTTTCTCCTTTCTGTTTTGGAACTACCCGTTCTGACTCCTTATCACACTTGTTGCCCAACAGTATTACGTCCACTTCATCACCTGCTTTCTAAAAGAGAACCAGCATTAATAAGTGTCAAGAAAGAAAAAAGCAAACAACAAAAGCCCTTCACCTTCAGCTCACACTAACCTTCAGCACTCCATTTCCTTGAAAGTAAAGGCTAAGTTCTGTCCTGACCTTCATAYGTACAAATATTTTCCACCAGTTACTGAGATTAAGAGAAAAACAGAAAGATTGCTAAGAACAGAAAAGAGCTWCTTARAAGTRCCACGTGTAATTTCCAACCCCTTTYRTAAGRTATAAAATATATGGTGCATGGGCACCATCTTCTGATGAATGCTCCATCTTGAGGCTCTAAAGTGACTGGAAATGTCCTGAATTCACAGACACTGCCCTYCTTAAAGTAATAGATTCATGGATTAGCATATGACTCTGGTCTACATCCAGCTCTCACAAGTAAAAGGGAAGAAATTTGCTGCACCTGAAAGAGCACCTCTCTGTGCTTCACTTTTGCACACAGACAGTAAAATTACTTTCAAAGTCTTCAAACTCAACATAAAAGTCTGATTATTCCAAGACACTAGGAAGAAGGCAATAGATTTTTAATGAAGTAAAATTTAAAACCCTCATTGATTCCAAAAGGAAGAAAAATCTTTTTGACCTTGTCTCCATCCCCATTCCTCTAATCCACTCAAATGCATGATGACTGTGAAATGCACTGGGTTTTTTACATCAGTGTTATTTTAAGATAAGCCATTGTAACTATACATGACTGGAATAATGACAAGGAAAGGGAACATTTCTGCAACAGCATGTGGAATTTGAAAACTGACATTCATGATGAAAATCATAATATTTGAAAACACTTTTGATGCTTAAATGGAGGAAACTGAGGGTTTCCATCTACAAACAATTGAAGTTAATGTGGTCTGATGCCTTTATTCTGGAGGTACATGCTCACACAGCTCACCTGATGAATGAAAAAGCCTGGTCTCAGGCTGCAGATCTCTCTACAGGGACTTTGATGAAATCTCTGCTCTCTATCAAATCCTTAATTTTTGCAACTTTGCCATAAGACAAAATCAGTCACAATCATACAGAGAAAAASCTCTACTCATTCTCTGAAGAGAACATTATTTTTGGTCTATTTCTACTTTTACCACAATTTGAAGACTTCATCAGTAGGCATAATTAAATATTAAGGAAGACTATTTCTTTTTTTTTTTTTTTTAAATCCATTCTCCTCTTAGAGTCAGCTAAACTTATTTCATACCCAGAGTCCATGTTCAAGGTAATGCAGTATTATAATGAAGTAAACTTCATAAGAGTGCGAAGCACTGCCCTAAACGAATTATTCTAACCTGCATTAACAGACCAAAATGTTGGCTGTTTCAAAATGCATTGAAGCTTCACTCATTAAGATCAGTGGCTCTCCTACATTAAATCACACATATCAGTCCCAAAATAGAGTAAATAGACAATTTATTCTCATTATATAATCAAGTTTTAATTCAGAAGAAGACTGAATGTTGATGAATGTTTTACAAGTGACATTGACTTCACTCTGCAAAGTTCAGAGAGAAATACTTGCATACTGCARGTACAAACCCACTGAATTCATCCTGTAACCTAATTTCTGTACAAAGAGCATAAATTTTTGCAGAAGGAATGTTCTTGCTAAACAGCTTCAAACTATAACAAAATTTAAACRAGGTTTGAGGTACCAGATCTCTCAGCAAGTATTTATCGGTACAAACTGTGAATCACAAAGTATTTATTTCTGCAAATAACTACTATTTCTACATCAATATAATGTACCAATGTATYTTCACTTTGTCTGGATCCTGTACCAAAGGAGCACTTACAGTTCTCCTTTTTTAACTATGGTATCTGCAGTGTCTTGCATGTAGAAAACTGAAGACTGTAAGTCAAAATTATATCCATTTTAAATTCTGAAAACTGATTATGTATGAAGTCTTAAAAGATTAAGTCAATAYGACTAGGCAGAAGTTTAACCATGTGCTCAGCTGGCATAAAAACTGYACAGGTACACTGATTTGAAYTGKCCAAAAATATGGTTTTWCAGTGCTCYCAAAAACTCACTGTATTTTCATACWCYMTTATTTATAGCTCAGGAATAAGCTTTCCAAATACAAAAATCTATAGCTAAAAAGACGATGGTTATTTTACAGTTGTTACAATCCTATTATGCAAGTCAGCACTGAGTAAGCTCATAGACTCAGGAARCATATTATGGAGAAGTACTACTAAAAATTTCATCAACTTCATCAAGGCAAAAATAGTTTTTTTTTCCCCAGATAAAAGTTTTGCTCTGATATCTCAAAAATGCCAATTTGTTGTTCATTCTCTGTTTTTCTTTGGGTTTTAGCATTTCAAAGTTCACATTTCACTGAAGGTTAAAATAAATATAACCTGAATCTGGAGAATACCTATACTATTCTATTTTGAAAAGGAAAACATCAGCACTATATTTCTCTGAAGAAACTGGACCCAAGAGATTTATTGAGACCAATSAAGTTTTCTGATGTGTTTGGAAGAGCTTGGGTTTTGGCAGCAGGGCTTTTACTACACTGAGTTCCCAGGCAGCTGGATCTGGCAGCAGCRGGAGCCAGGCTGCTCTGAAGAGTGGCCACGGGAGGGAGCAGCAGCAGAGCTTCAAACTCAGCGGTGCCACATCCTGGACTCAGAACACTGGACACTCACATCACAGCACCACAGKCTGTTTAGTACACTACTGATAGGAGCCACCCACCCATGCCCTTCACCCTTCTGCTTAATGTCCCCCTAGCCAAGTAAATGCACAACCTGACTATGTGGCTGTTAACAGAAATCAAAATGCAAAAGGGAAAATATATTGCTTATCCCTTTTGCATGTAATTTGTTTGGGGGGTTTGGATTTCTTTTGGGGTTTTTTTGGGGTTTTTTTTTTTTTTTCAAATGTAAGGTCTTTTTTCTGCAGTTTTTTTATTTTCCAGAAGTGCTGTGAATTTCTGTGGATATGAGAAGTAGCAGACACCTTTTCTATAAGAGAACTGCACCAYATCTGTACTTAGAGGTTATTGGAAGAAACTATACCTCCACTCCAAAAATGGTGAGCACAGAYCTACCATGAATGACCTCAGCCACCCCTGCAGCACACTGACCATGATGATTAGGAACTCATCCAGACTCCTTGTKGTATAAAGCTATCTATCCAGTGATACATCTTCCAGAACACCTCCTCATCCCTTCACCACACTTCCAGGGCATAGTTGTGAAGAGCTGCATGATTTTGATACTCATTAATGGCAGTTTGAAAAGGCAACAGAAATTTGTTTGTAGGTCCAAACAGTGAAACTGAGAACCCATACCTGATAAATACACTATGGGAATGTATATATAGCCTGTATTTTAAGAAGAAATGTAGCAATAATACAACTTTCACATCTGAAGATGTTCATTGTCAAACATAAAGGTGAAGGCAGAGCTGGAGARGGCAATAAAACTGGGAAGCTTCTTKGTCAYTASRCAGTGACACTAGAAACTTTCCCTTTGTGATACTGAAGAGCCATTTGTTAGGATTGTCCTCAGAGCCTCTTTGAAAGTATCACATAGGCAGTGTTCCCGTCAGGATTGCCATACATGGAGCTTTCCACATATTTTCTAAGTATCACTTTATGACCTCGGGTAAAATGCCTGGTTTCCAGGACTTCGGTGGAAGTAAATGAATGATAAAGTTTATTTGTCTATTAGGAAATTTAGAAGGCAGTACATATAAACCAATTTATCCCCAAACCAACCTAGAACTACAGATAAAGCAATTTAGTAAAATGACAAGAACAAGAATTTTAACTTCTAATCAGAGCCATAATGACAAACCTATTAACTGGGACAATTCAGTCTTTTGACATCAAGCTTTCCCATCTGAGGAAGAACAACTCAGAARAGTTTGAAGTCAAACTAATTTACATTTGGAAAACAGTCTGCTGTGCTGCTTTTATTTAAGCATGAGGCAGAAACACTGAAAGATAGTCCATTCTCCCAAAWGCATCAGAAGAACCAAACCAAAAAAGGGCACTATGCAGAAATTGCAGCAACTCAACAACCCATGGAGTTCACATCCTGAYTGAGGGGTCACTTCTTCAGGTAGGACAAATGGAAGATTAATATATTCCAAGGACACTAAAATACTGCCACCAAGACTTGCAGAAAATTCTGTGATGGCAGATAATTTCCGGCACAGAGATAACTGCTAGGAGCTGGAAACACCACCTTCATGGCCACATCAGGAGAATAGCATAATTAAAACCACTCCAAAGTATTTAGAAGTAAACTRGGACCTACCATCTATGTCAACAATTTTTGGAGATCCAGGCACCATGTGGGAATAATGGAGTAATTTAGGTTGGCAAGGACTTCTGGAAGCCAGCTGGTTTAATTCCCTGCTCAGAAATGGGACAACTTCAAAATCAGGTAGGTTGCTCAAGGCCCTGTTGAATGGGGTTTTAAGCATCTCCTTTAAGTGATCCTCTCTGGGCACCTATTGGGCACTCTGGGCACTCTGAGCTTTTGAACACTCTGTTGCGAAGACCTTTTTGCCAGTGTTAGTTGAAATCYGGCTCAAARCATCCTGGAAAKAACTGKTTTYTGAACATGGATTTGGTACCTGGCTGCTTGTATTTAATTTTCRAAGGCCAAACAGAATCAGCCTTTCAGGACAGTGCAATAACTAAAAGCCATGCCAACAGACAAGAGGAACACTTGAATAAAGTGGACATGACCTCCAATCCTACAAATAAAGAATGGTTTCAGGTTCTTAAGTTAGATAACTCCTGCAATTACCATGTTCCTAATGAATGCATTRCAAATCCAATATCCCTATACTGGATTTGCCAATAATGGTGTAAGATATTAATCTGTGAGTGAGTATATTTTTCTAGTAAGCTTTTAAAGTACAGTCATTTTACTCAGTTTCCTCTAGTTCTGAATTCAAATTTTACAGCAATAAAGATAYGGCACTGTATTTGGGTCTTGAACTTCCTTGGACAATAATTCATTTTTAATAGTAAAGATGCTGTACACCACACTTAAAATAACTGAAATATAATGAGAACATTACTGGTAATCTGATTGTAATTGCACTCACTGGCCAGTTTTTATAAAATCARTGGGAGTTTTTAAGAATGCTAAATTGCTTGGATTGTTTGGATTGTTATTTTCAACTGTTGCAAAAACAGCTTAGCACACTGAACAGATTTTTAAAAAACTTTCTGTTTATAATCTTTATGTGGAAAGAACCAAAAAAATGACAGCATAAAGTAATAACTGAATTGCCTCAAAAATTCCCTTTCGACTGGTTCAAGTGCAAACTTTACCTATTAGTCTGCTATTTAGTGAAACCTGTATTCTCTCTGTTTCCCTTTTTAAAACTTATTTATTATTTCTACACTTGCATATTTTAAATGGTGCTGTAGCAACAGTCATTTTGATTCTGGGCATTTGGGGGAATTAAATACTGGTTTGCATTCACAGACCAAAGCAAATGCAAGGAATGTCACCAACCTCCAGGAAGTAATTAATTTTCATGAAATGCCCTGTGTTTTAACAGTTATTGCTTAAAAACATTTCTTTTGCAATGAATGGCCCCATATATTTTCACCAAGACACTTCAGAAATTGATATCCCACTAGGACTAAATTAAATTTTTTATTACTATCTAGCTCTATTACAACACTAATTGCTAGTTTTGAGATTAGCACAATCAATCATGCAATTTACATTCCTAGAAATTGTTTTAGATCAAGTATTTTTCCATGTTTTAAACTTTAAACTAACAAASTACCTTTAGGGGTTAAGATTAAACAGTCTAAGTATAAATAGCTTGAGTAGATTTACACAAAAGCTTTTAAATGTCACAAAMAGAGAGCAGGCTTGTGCAGGTGTCATTTCCAGACTGACTAAAGCATGGTGGCCACAGGAGCTCCCTTCCACCCCAGCCATACATCCCTGATACTTTCTTGGTGTTTATGGCTGTGCATTGTATCCCACTGAATCAATAACCCAGTTGATCTAACTGAAGATGACAGGACAAAACTACCCCTTCAGAGCCACTGTGAAGACATACCAGTATTTTATGTTGAAATTTAGATAGATAGATAGATAGATAGATAGATAGATAGATAGATAGATAGATAGATAGATAGATAGATAGATAGATAGATGGCTATAAATGGATATATGCAGATAATCTACATTTTCTCTTTCAGGTAACAGTAAAACTGCTACCATACTGTTTGCTGAGCTAAATATTTGTTAACCATGAAACTCTACAACAGCTGCATATTTAGCTGAGACCTTCGGCCAACAGAAGAAGGGTACATGCTTTTGTTAACAAAACAATAAAACAGATGTGTTAAAGTGTGTGCAGCCAAGCCAGTAAGAATATTGTGTCATCAAATCTCCTTCGTAACAATTACTGAAGTTAGGTTCTGTTAGGTTCTGTTATGAGTTTCAAGACGGCTCTAAGTTCAAGAATAATAATGTACTAGGTCACCAGAATAATGCTTTAAAAAATGAGATAATGTGAATGTAATGTTCACCAAGAGTATAAGATATCCCATATATATACTATTGGATATATGACCATGAGTAGTTCATTAAGTTGGCTGGATACTGAAGCTGTGAAGAGAGAAATGAATGCATTTGATGGCTTTATTTCACGCCCACTTTTCCCAAGATGAACTCTCCTATCCATCATGTCATATTCCCACCAAATCATGAGAATATTTAAAAACCTGTTAGAAAGTTTACTTGATTTTAATCAACAAAGAGCACTACCTGGCCTGGATTCTTACACAAGCACACTAATTTCCACAGGCATGCTAACTACAAAGTACAGTGCCACTGCTGAGGGCCACTGCTCCCTWCAGCATCCTAAGGAGGGGAAGTAGAGAGAATGGTGCTGATCTCTTTTCCCTGGTATCGAAAGACAGGACACCTGGGAATGGCTCAAAGTTGTGCCAGGGAGATTCAGAGTGGACGTCAGGAAGCATTTCTTTACTGAGAGAGTGGTCAAACACTGGAACAGGCTTCCCAGGGTGATGGTCCACTCCCCAAGCCAAGTTAAGAGGCATCTGGACAATGCTCTTAATAACATATTTTAACTTTTTGTCACCCTTTAAGTGATCAGAGAGCTGGACTAGATGATCACTGAACATCCCTTAAAGCTGAACTATTCTAAAACTGACTTGCCTCTATCTAATAGAGAACACATCAAGAAAGACCTTTTCCAAAAAACAACTTGGAATACTGGGTTACAGGCAGCTGAATGATCTCATCTCTAAGGCCTTGCCCACTCCTCCCTCCCTTTACACTGTTCCCACACTTTCTTCTTCTGGCCCTCCTACTCCAACCTGTTTATCTTGCTCTCACTCCAGTAAGTGTCAGACCTTTCTATGAGCCTCCTAAACTAACTGATGGAGAAGAAAAACCATGGAACTTTTATTGCTGTTATTTTTCTACCACACTAGGAAGTCAAGAGTGAACCACAGAGGGCTCTGACAAGCTTCAGTGGGAACACAWCCCCCGTCTGGCAGCCATGTGCTGCTGAATCACTTCCTATGTCACATGAAAGTGTATTTCTGGCTGCAGCACCACGAGCAGCTGAGCTCACCGAACAGCTTCCCACCCCACTTCCTCCTTACTGAAACTATCTTTTCAAGGAACATCCAGCAAGGACAAAGAGGGTATCTAACTCTTTTGATCTTGGGATGAGGTAACAACACTGAAGTAATGAAATCAGGAAAGGGAAGTCACTGTCTGTGATACAGAATTTTGATATAGAATCTAATTAAAACCCRAGATGAGCTCATGGATATTGACCTGTGTATAGCCACGCCAGTGACAAGAGCACCATAACTCAGCATGCACAAAGCTGGATTGGGAGATATGTTTTAAAAGTACTTCAGAAAACATTCCTCCATCACTCTGGGCTTGTCTAAATATATACACCGTGTTCCAGTTTCAGATGACAGTAGTTCTACTATAATACTGTGTGCTGAGTTAAATGCAAGAAATTCTGGTTAGAAACATACAGGAATAAGAATACATCTCATGCAATCATTTAAAATAACACATTAATTACTTTCATTTAGGGATCAACCACTGACAGATATATTTACCTCATATATGTCRTTTATCCAGATTGTTATACTTTGAAAACTCTTCAGATTTGTGATGTCATATACAAGAACAAARCCTTGTGCACCACGGAAATAGCTGGTACTAAGTGTATGGAATCGTTCCTGGCCAGCAGTATCCCTGAAAGAAATTGTAACAAATCACACACACACACAAAGAAACAGAAAAGAGATTATCAAACAGCAGATAGATTCCCCAAGAAAGATTCTTGACTTTAGGGAGTATTGTCCAAATTTTAAATTCTGTACTCTAATATGAAAAGAACAGAAAAAATATGGATGAGAGAAAATCTGACTGCCACATATAGCAGTAAAAGAAATACATTGGAAATTTATTTAGAATAATACAGCCCCACTAGGGAAGCCAAGCCAATGGCTGAAATCTGAGAGTAATGTCAAGCTCATCATTCCTTCTTTATACACATAATCATTAAGATCAGTACAACTCAGATGATAAAAAAAAATCAGATGTCAGATGACATCCCCATATTCTGACGACCCCTTTGTAAACTGTGACACAAACAGCAACCTGGTTTAGATGGAAGACAGGTTTTGGGGGAAAAAAGAACCTGTAAGGGATCCTACACATAAAAAACTATATGGGATCCTACACATCCCATTATGTGTGTTATTCCTACACATAATGGAATGTTGTGCCAAAACTTGAGGAAATGAACACAAAGAGGGTCTCTCAATCTGCTTCAGGAGATGTTGGCTACAAAGTACTACACCTGAAATGTTTCTATACTAACAGACTAAGCAAGAGGAACAAAGGAGACAAGCTCYAAGCCTTGGCCCAGTCCCTGAGACTTGAATCACTGGCATAAGTGAAACCTGATGGGAAATAAGAYGAATAAGGAAGGTGCAGTGGAAGCAAAGTCAGGTGACATGGGAAGAATACAGATACTGTCTTCCACTGTAGGGAGAAAATCTGGGTGGCCAAAGCTACACTGGAGTTGAAACTGCCAGAAATGTGGGAGATAATAAAAAGTTTTTTCAAATATATGAATGATACAAGTCAATATAGAAATAATAACCCATTGCAGGTTGAGGATGGTGATCTCACTGACATGGACATGGACAAGGCAGAGATTCAATAACTTCTTTGCTTCTGTCTTCAAGACGGGTGACTGACCAAGGACATCTCAGTGCCCCGAGCTGGAGGATCATGACTGTGAGAATGATCAACTCCCMGYTGACCCTGAAATTATGTGGGATCTGCTTCTCCAGCTGGATCCCTACAAATCCATGGAGCTTAATATGAGATTCATATTGAGGATTCATATGAGAATCCTCAATAAACCGGCTGATGTCACTGAAAAGCCTCTCTCAGATTTCGAGCAGCCCTGGGAGCCTGGAGAGGTTCCCAGCTGACCGAAGATGGGTAAAGCTGTCACCATTTTCAAGAAGGGYRACTACAGGCCTGCCAGTCTCACTTCAGTGCTTAGTAAAATAATGAAAAATATTATTCTGGGAGATACTGACAAAAACCTGGGGGACAACACAGTCATTGGTCACAGCTTCCATAGCTTCATGAGGGCAAAGTCCTGCTTGTTGAACCTGATTTCCTTCTATAACATGGTAATCCACCTAGCTGATCAGGAGAGCCAACAGGTAAGATCTTGTTGAACTTCAGCAAAGCTTTTGATGCTGTCCCTCACAGTACCTTCCAGACAAAATGTTCAGCACACAGCTGGATAACYGTTAGGCGATGGGTGAGCAACTGGCTCACAGGTCAGCAAAAGGTGACAGTGCATGGGGTGACATYAGACTGGCACCCAGTCACCAGTGGGGCTCTGAAGGGCTCCATCCCMAKCCTAATTCTCTTCAACATCTTCATCAACCACTTGGATGCAGGACTCAAAGTGATACTAAGTTGGCCAAAGATACTAAACTGGGAGGACCTGTTGATTCCCTCCAGACCAAAGAAGCCCAGCAGAGAGACCCTGACAAATTAGAGSACTGGGCAATCACCARCTGCTTGAAGTTTAACAAGGACAAGAGCTGGATTTTGCACCTTGGACGGGGCAATGCTGGTAGCATATACAGACTGGGGAACGAGATCCTGGAGAGCAGTGCTGCAGAAAGGGACCTGGGGATCCTGGTCCATGGCAAGTTGAACAGGAGTCAGCAGTGCCCTGGCAGCCGGGAGGGCCAGCCATGACCTGGGGGCATCAGGAACAGCATCACCAGCTGGGCAAGGGAGGGGATTGACCCACTCTGCTCTGAACTGGGGTGGCCTCACTTTGAGTGCTGGGGGCAGTTTTGGGTGCCACAATATAAAAAAGACATTAAGCTCTTAGAGATCATCCAAAGGAGGGCCATGAGAATAGGGGAAGCCATACAAGGAGTGGCTGAGGTCACTTGGTTTGTTCAGCCTGGAGGAGACTGAAGGGAGARCCCATTGCAGCCTGCAACTCCTTCACAAGGGGAAGCAGAGGGGTAGGCACTGATCTCTTCACTTTCACAACCAGTGACAGGACTTGAGGACATGGCCTGAAGCTGAGTCAGGGGCTTGGGTATCAGGAAAAGATAGACTGGATATCAGGAAAAGGTTTTTCACTCAGAGGGTGTTTGGGCACTGGAACTGGCTCCCCAGGGAAGTGGTCACAGCACMAAGCCTGACAGAGCTCAAGAAGCATTTGAACAGCACTGTCATGCACATGGTGTGATTCCTGGTGTCCTGCACAGAAGTCAGCCTCAGTGATCCTGATGGGTCCCTTCCAACTCAGCATATACCATGATTCTATGAATTATGCCTTAAGAAAGCTGTAAACAAGCTTCTAATACTTTTGTATTAAAAATGGAATAATTTGAGATGGAGTAACTGCAGATCCTATACCAGTCAGACAATTCATGCACAGATTTACTCCTCGGGGAGTTAAATACTGGTAAAGAGAGATGATCTTCAGTATTAGATGCCTAGAGACCCAGCTGTCAGAAGATCTACATATCATTTAGAAAAACCTGCAACCCAAAAAATAGTGTACATTCCCAAGAATTCATCTTAGAAAAAGTAATTTCTCYTCATGACCCTTTTGAACATACATTTGGTGGGTAATGAAATGTAGTATCTTCTTTGTCACTTTCCTCAATGTTCCTATACAAATTRATATACTTCGTATGTATCATAGATCTGCAATTGTTTGCTGCAAGTTTTATTGTTAAAGCAACCCACTGACAACTCTCTTCTTAACTTACATTAGTTGCTGCAAAAAATGTATTCTCTTGRGCTAAATTCATATTTTAAAATGACCTAGTAGGTGCACCTGCACATTATGAAGACAAACAATTAAAAGTAGATGGGATTTTTCATGTCCTAATACAATTCAGTTGGCTTTCTTTTGTGATACTAATTAAAACTTACCATATTTGAAGTTTCACTCTTGTATCATTAAACATTACTGGCTTTACTTTAAAATCAATGCCTAGAAGAAAAAAGGAAAATCTGTAACATTTCTCATAATAATACAGATTCCCTTTGAAGATTGTTTCTCAGCTCTAATTATCATGCAATTTCAAACAGAAAGTGAAAAGGAACAGTACCATAGAAAGAATAACTAGCCAACCATATACATTCAAAATGGAAATTGCAAAAGGAGATTCTTCAGTGCTGAAAGCAACTATTTGCCAATACATTGCACAAATACAATACAAAGCAATGCCAATAYCAAGCAAAGTAGGGGCAGGTCAAAGCAAAGGTGCAGATACTCTGAAACTACAAGTATTACCATGGATTGGCAAGGAACATGACAGTAATTTCATGGCCTATGCACAATAGTACATTGTGCAAATATATTGGTGGTTTTCAAGAGCATGGCAGCTATGAATGRAAAGGTAGAAGTGCTTACAAAGCTKTCACATGTGCAACACCATTTTTYTGTCCTTACTTCCAAATCCCTAAAAAAAATATTCAGGGTTAGATGAGCAGAAATAAGATTTAGCTGTACTCATTAAATGCAAAGACAAACAAACATGAGATTTAATTCAAAAAGAAGAGGATTGGCTCCAAAGCCTAAATCAGATCCAGAAAGCCAATGCTAAAAGCAAGTATTAACACTTAAAATCAGTGCAGAATGCTGTCTCCACATACACTACAGATCCTTCCTCAAAGGTATTTTCCTTATGATTTATAGTGTTTTCCTTTAGCAAATAATCAAATTAGTACTCCAAATGTGTTAGATGATATCTAGATTTATGAGCTGTTGAAGTTCCAGTTTCAAAATTAGAATCTGCCAGCTATCAGCTGCTATCTCAGAGTGACATATTTTCTCAGTGTTCACCATCGTTTCCCCTATTAMTTCATTGCTGAAGTCTGAAAAATCGTTTGATAATTTCTGTGATTGCTTATTACCCCGACTGAAATACAATTAGACACTTTTTGTCAATCACAGTAAGTGAAGTTAAGGTAAGGGTGTGACAGCTTAAGATGYTGTATGGTCAAAATTTCATAAGCTCAAACTACAGCTACTTAAAATGACAGAGTGTCTTTTCACCAGTAGTAATGTCATTTGAAAGAACAAGACAGATTGAAAAACCACAAAAAATTTTAAGTTAATACCACTGTATGGATTTCCGTAAGAACGGGCAAGCCAAATTACTTTACCAAAGGAAAGCACCCATGGCAGCAAACCAAAAATGCAGCAGAGGAAATGCTCCCTTCCTTTGTACTAACAGATGTATTGTCCACAAAATTTGGACAAGTACACTCTCACATGCATGCAGTCACACGCACTCTCAATGCTATTAACATTTTTTGTGTGTATGTGGTAAGAGAGTTGAGGTGGATTAAAAAAATTATTATGATAATCATGTCCTTCACTTGATGAATTTTCATTGAAGCTTCAATGAAAAGGAAAGATGAAATAATATAATTGGTATCTGTAATTAATATTACAAAAAGGTTCCTTRACGGAATTAATAATGTCAGAAGGAAATGTAATTTAAGTAAAATTTGCTCATGTAAGGTGAAATTCCAACGTGATGGAAAACATTTGCTCCTGAAATTCACATGGCTTTGTTTAATTATCTGTATCATTTTCTACAATTGATGTTGGAGCAGTTGAGAGGGACAGGGTATACACTGGGAGATAGGAACATCACTTCCAAGTAGTGCACTGGGAATACAGTAAAAAATTATACTCTGGACAGGGATTCCCAGAACTATAGGAAAAAGTTCTGAGTTGACATACATTTTAATAATAAATTGCTATAAGCTTTTTTTAAAAAAAAATTATAAAAAGCAAAGCAGAGTGCTGAATCAGACTAAAACTTAATCTAAATTAAAATCAGGCATATTGACTTCTTAAGTCAACTTCAAAATTTATTGACCTAAAAGGTCAATGAATGTTAGTGAAAAACAGAAGTCAATATGTTCTGCATGCATGAATTGTTCATGTCTTTATATGAAATTTCCAGCAAACTTAGCAAATTGGAAAGACAGAAAAGAAAAATGAGATACACAATGCCAAGGACAGCTCACGGATTTCAGATGCTTTTAGGCCTACCTGGTATACAACATGATCAACATAACAAAGCAAGCATTGATTACAGCTCTTGAGATAAATGTTATTGGAATGCAACAGCATGTGCTTGCTTCTTTTAAGCTGTCAAATAAAACCAAGAAGGGGAATGCTGGGTGCAAGTTCAAATTCTGGTTGCTATTTCCAACTTTTATAGCCATTAAATTAATTTCTTTTCTTTAAAAGARTAAATAATGCCTATTTTAAAACTGAGGCACCCTAAAGACAATTAGGCCTAAAAAGCACCAAAATAGTCAGCCACCAGGTAATTCAGCTGTGAAATGCCTCTCTCTTCCCTCCCTTTGGCCCCTCTCTTCCCTCCCTATCAGCTCCTGTGCCCAAAGTGGCAAGAGCCCACTGAGATGTCATGGGTTGAGTTTACACTGTAACTCCTACCCATACTTAATCTCTCCCAGTTGCTGGGTTGCTGGTGTGTTACTTGCATCAGATTCTTTCATGAACATGTCAAGATATGTCTGAAGCAGAGGGGTATCTGAGCAGTCCCAAGTACGATAATTCTTGGTTTGCTAACAAAAGCAGCTCATGGGGTAAGACGGCCTAGGAAAGAAAGAGTGACCAAAAAATCCAGTTTTGTTTAAAAAAAAAAWAAAAAATTAAGATGTGTATTGTCACTGGTGTTCTTCACACATGACACGTTTATTTTCAATATGGATCATTTTTGTTGAATACTTCATTCCTTTCTGAAGTAAATATCAGGGAATCTACAGGACCTAATTTTTAATCCTAATGTTGAAGTACCACTTTCAACTGTGACAAATTCGGGAGGACTCACAGCTCTGCAAAAATGTTTCTCATGGAAAACACGTGCTGAAGAACGACAGCCGTAATACAGCAAAACAACCTCACAGTCTGTGAAATCACAGTTCTGTTCATTGGTATACAAGGGGTTTTTTTTGTTCATAAACCTTCTCTATGACTTTATATGCAATGCCATTGTTTAAACAAAGACGTTTATTCTTTATAGTGTATTCATAATACAAAGCATCTGCCTTATGATGTGTATAAGTTTAATTAGAAAACTATAACTGCTTACAATTTATCAAAAAAACCCTGAACTGTATTATTGAAGAGGAAGGGCACCCACCCTTGAGTGCTTTAGTGCTGCATTGAAAGCTTTCAATGAAAATTCATTGTGGATGTACTTTTTGTATTTTCTCATAAAATACATAATTTTAGAAAAGATCACTACTATTGGAGCTTACTGCAAAATGCTTGTTTCATTTTTTTGTCCTGCAACACCACCAGGATTTTTCCTAGCAACACAAATCTGTGATTTGTGATGACACAGAAGCGAGACTTACAACAACCTTTTAACCCCTGTGCCTAAGACCCTTTGCTGCCAAGGAAGGTAATGGTACACAATTTTGTCAAGGAACTCACAAAGTTGCAAGACTGCACAGCCAGGATAATCTTCCCTCTACTCAAGTCATTGCTTCGGCTGGACAGCTAACGCAAAAAATCAGCTATCAGCATTCAATAGGCTGTACAACAAAAAGGGATCATTTGACTGAGCTTGTATGTAACAGGCATCCAGATAAAAACAGTAACTTGTTTTGATGGTATCAGCAAAGAGAGAAGATATCTCAAATAGAAAACACTGTAATGTGTCTTCTTCCTTTACTCCACTAGGTGCCACAGTCTCTAGGGCATCCTCTCCATTGCAGCTGTCTTCATSAAGAAGGAACTTTCACTTCCAATATTACTCTTTTGGGAGACACCCTTCATAATCCCATCAGTTTTCAAAGTCTAAGCTTTAATACACTGGGCAAAATGTAATTAAATGGAACACAGTATTTCAGAAATAACTTTAAAAACACATTCAGATAACAAATACCATGTTTGGGTTATTCCTTTACAATTCAGATAAACATCTCTTTAAAAAAATTTTAAATATCTAAATAATAGGTGTCAGTAATAAAACTAAGGACATTTAATCTTAGACCAAAAACTGTCACAGAAACTCTATTATCTTCACTATTCCTTGAAAAAGTTCAAGTCACAACTTGAGAAATATTTTCTTAATATCATCAACATTTTAAAGTTTTTGAGTCTGCAGTGGACTGAACCAGGAGTAAAAGAAATTATGTCTCAAAATAATAACCTCATGGTCAGGAATGTCAATGTAAAGCACATCTACAAAGCTGYGGTTTATTTTTATAGCCATTCTTCGAGCTTTCTTGCTCAGCCCTGCAACAAGTTGCCTGTTACTATGTTCAATTTCCTGACTTACTGTTGTGTTGTTCCCTCTTTGTGCTGCTTTCAGAAACTGCTTTGTAAGAAGGGCCAAGAAAATAAAAAGTGCTTAAGGTTCAGGCATTCTTATGTGGGCAGGCCAAGTCATTTCAGATACATTAAGTATTCCCTGGACCAACTACTGTCACAGTTACTGTYTGTTATTTAATTCAGTTATGCCAAMAYCTCTCAGAKTGAAACATGTAAAAGAATTAWGCATATTCCAAATATACGAAYACACAATTTCCTGGCATAATTTAGTTTTCCCTTCAAGATCAAATAAAAGAAAAAATATTCTTAACACGAATTCTTAAAAATTAAAATTTCCCTATTAAAAACTGGGAAAATCTCCACAGCAAATCAAAGCACTGCATTTACACAACACATTTKCATGCTGCAGACACAGTTTTCAGTATGTGGACAGTCAGCCTGCCATTCCCTATGGCACTGTGGGCCTGGAGTGCCAGGGCAGTGGGGCATTCCCCACCAACCCCATCTGCATSGTGTGGTGCCAGCACAGAATTGACATGGTCTGGCAGAGTTAATTATTTCCATCATAGCTACAGCTCTGCTTTAATCATCATGCGCACCTCTAACYACAGTAGAAGGTATCTTTATATCATTAAAATTATAAGCACAAAGTTTAAGCTCTTTCTAGCCTGAAATATTGAGGAACTGGGCATTTTACTGACATCTGACAACTCTTTAAGATTGGTACATGAAAGGAGGCTGTAGCCAGGYGGGGATCAGCCTCTTCTCCCAGGCAATAAGTGAGAGGACGAGGGGAATTAGCCTCAGGTTATACCAGGGAAGACTTAGGTTGGTCATTAGGAAGAATTTCTTCCCAGACAGAATGATGAGACAYTGGAATGGGCAGCCCAGAGAGGTGGTGGAGTCACCCTGGAAGTGTTTAAGACACACTTAGTGCCACGGTCTATTTGACATTCCCGTGTTTGGTCAGGTTGGCCTCGATGAACTCAGAGGTCATTTCCAACCTAGCTACTCTGGCATTTTGTATTGCTTTCTCTGCACCTGTATCGATGTAGAGCAGCAGGGCCGCAGTGGGCAACAGGAAACCGTGAGAAACAAGTCTTCACAAGTTCACAACGGGAGTATGCTCCCAGTGCCCAGAAGAACAGCAAGCACAGCGTACCGAGCCAGCACTGTGCAGTGTGACATGTGTGTCCTGACACCACGGCAAAGGTTTAAACAGCTGGCCGGGGCTGCGCACAAGCACAGCTCAGCACAGGGAGCTTTGC
Source organism: Malurus melanocephalus (assembly GCF_030028575.1). Classification (NCBI taxonomy): domain Eukaryota; kingdom Metazoa; phylum Chordata; class Aves; order Passeriformes; family Maluridae; genus Malurus; species Malurus melanocephalus. Next base: position 469,480 of record NW_026623278.1, read on the forward strand.
CATCTCGCAGCCCGGCAGTGCCGCAATGACAGCGCCGGTGTGGCCGTGTGCGAGCCGCGGGCAGCGGGGAGAGGAGGGCGAGCAGCGGCAGCGAGGCGGGCGAAGCGCACGGAGCCCGCGGGCACTCACCGATCGTGGCCATGTAGGAGGCGGCGGGAGAGCCGGCGGGCTCCGTGTACCTGCGCACGATGGAGGTCTTCCCCACGCAGGACTCCCCGGCCATGACGATTTTCACCAGCAGCGGCCGAGGCTCCGCGGGCCCCAGCCCCGCCATGGCGGGCGGTGAKTGCCGGCCGGGCCGCGCCGGGGCGGGGCGGGAGCGGGCCCGGAGCCTCCTCTGKGCGCTCCAGCCGCTGCCCCGAGCCGGGATTAGGAAATTATGCAAAGAGACACCTTTTTTTTTCCAACAAGTTTCATCACCGGGCATGAAAGAGGGAACTTTCACAACCCACGTGACACTTCCCCTGTGCAGTACAGAAACAGTCTGGTTTCACGTTGCTTCCTAGCGTTAAGTCAGAGGCAGAAGAAACGGGTTTTAAGAATTTCCTCTTTTGCATTTTTGATTGGTTCTCATCTGACAGTCAAAGTGACCTGTAACACACACACAGAAGAACCCCAAAAAACCCAAACRAAAAAATCCTGTATCTACAGTGTAGGCTTGCTTGCATGTATGTCTGCGTGGTTTTACCAGAATCCCACATTGTCCAAATTATAAGGCCCATGGCCATTTGCCACTGTGCACACAGAACTCATCCAGTGTCATAAATTAGGAACAGGATATATTTGAATGAAAAGTGCTAATGTATGTTCGCAAATATTTGTCTATCTCRGCCTACAATGACTTCCCATGGGATTTGACACTGTCACGTTTGACCCTTCAAGCAAGAATTTGATCAGTTTATGTACCAGAGCTCTAGGTGTGACACGCTTGCTTTCTGTGGGGGACAATTTGTGACTCATTGAGCTCCACCTAGCATGATTCAAGATCACAGAATCAGGACCATCAAGGCTGGACGAGGSCTTTGGGATTGTCCAGTCCTGCTGTCAACCCAGCACTGCCATAGTAACACCTAAACCACTGAGCCATATCACCAGTGCCAGATCCAGACACCTCTTAAATACCTCAAGGGATGGTGACTCCACAAATATCATCTTATCTAAAGCCAAGTATTATTTCAGGATATGTCCCCTTCACCCTTCACACAAACCTGAGCTTGCCAGTATTAGACTTAGTAACCTCTAGGACATTGTGGTCAAAAATCTCCAAAGGATGTCAGCAACCTRTTTCTCAGTCACTGCAGGTTCCTTCATTGCTGGAGGAATGGGAATTTCTGCTACAAGCTGGGGAATAATGAGAAGGGAAAAAACAGATGAAATCAGCAACTGAGGTGTGACTTTTTAGGAGTGAGCTCTGAGAAGTGACTGAAAAAACTCCAACACTAGAAAAGAGGGCATCAGTTAAAGTGTGTCCATTAGGGATAGAGTAAGGTTGTGTATTGATGAGTCTGAATTGAGCAACTGTTGGTGGAAAAKCTTGAGTCCACAGGACACTTTCATGTGTTGCATCCCATCATCACACCATGAAGGTGTTTTGGGAGCCTGGCCTGTACAATATAGCAGGAGGCATGTGGCTTGCTTAGTTCAGCAAAACAAAGGCTAGGAGGTAATATGGTTACCCTTTGCCAGGGATTCAACTGTAAGGAGGCAAAAAAAAGCTGCTTAAAATAAAGAATAATATAGTGAATAGATATACACTGACCATGAATATGGCTAAGCCAAAAATTCTGAGCTTTCTAGTGATATTTCAGATAATTCTTGCAGTTGGGATAATAGGGAAAAAGTTCTTAATAAAGGCAAAACAAGAAGAATTGGGGGGTGGGTGTAACTGCCTGCAATGGGGAAGGACTGGATTTCATAAACCAGARCACTTCCTATAAGAAAGATTCCCTTCTATCTCAGCACCCCTATGAAGTTCTGCTTTCTCATGCAGAAATTTGAAGTTACCCTTGTTTACCCCAGATGTGAGGGAAGATGGGGTGCTGGCATCTTCTGGTATTTCTCATGGGTGAAGGGTGATGATGTGTATGGGGAATTCTGACACAGATCTTGTAACATGTGCAGGCACAGACAAGTGTCTCCAGCCAGATGAGCATCAATCCTGCTCCAGTCCCTCTGTCAGAGAGGCTGCTGGAGCGAGGACAATAGTGCTGTGTCCTGTAGATGGATGGTCTAGCATGGGTTGGGCAGATGCACGCATGTGGGTAGCACAGTGTTTAATAGATACACCATAAGGCTTTGTCTTTATTGTGGAGCCTTCTCCCATTGTCTGCTCTGAGGCTGTCCTTCTCAAAATAGCTTTCTTCAAATGCAKGCAGTGCTGCAGCTGCCTGCAGCAGTTAGATTTACGTGTTAGCCTGGACTGATGGTGCTAACAAGGATGCTACATGAGCTCARTCTTTACCCTCTGCTGTCTGTCAGGCCAACCAATTTAAATAAAAAGGCTCCTCACAACATTTTGTACATTCGAGTGTTGATTTGTGAGCCATGTGCAAGGCAGGATTCTAGCCAAATTCCTAATGAGACTCTAAATACCCGGGGTTACTGCTGCTCTCARTGAGTTGCAGTATCCCTTTTCCTCATATTCCTATCCACAAGGGGACAGTCTTTCCATCTCTTACCACCGACGGAAACCATTTAAAAGTTAGCTCCTGAAAAACTGCCATTCARTGAATGAAATTTATTTTTTTTAAATGCATGTTTCATGCTTTAGAAAAAAGCTTCAGATCTTTGTAAACTACATGATATTACTGTACTTACAGAGCTAATCATAAGCAAAGTTAGTTTAATGAAGCTAATGACTTGAAAATAATGACTGTGCTTACAAAATAATTGGTTCAAAGCACAAAATGAAGTTTCCATTATGTTTATTGAGATATCCTTGGAAAAGGATGTATTTTCTTCTCATTCAGCTTTTGTGATTRTTCACTTCCATTTCCTGACTCTGTCCAAAAACACGTGATGAATAGTACTAGTAATAAAAACACAATTAAAAAAAAAATTAGTGGGAGATCTTTGAATTTTCATATAGAAAAATGACTAGATTTATTATAATTTAATTTTATAAAATGTTAGATTTTTTAAACATCACATTCATTTTTCCTCAATATTTGTAAATTGTTGCAGTTGCTCTCATAGAGCTCATGATTCTTACACTTCTGCTTCTTGCCTGAGCCATTTAGTTTAGAAATAACTGCTTAGTTTACTCMGAGTACAGAAGTACTTTGGGCAAAGCAGATAACAGCATATTTTTACATTCTCAAACTGCTCACAGCTAGTTTGCAGTAGTGTGGCATATGACCCCAATCTCTCCTGGTAAGTTGATACAGCAACCGATTTTTATACAGCCAAAACCCCACAAAAGTGGGCCCACTCCTCATTGCAGTTACAGAAAGTACTATAAAGTGCTCTGAATGCAGAAAGGAGAGAGATGCTTCAGCAAAATATTTAATGCAAATCATGCAGATCATAATCTTGTCACTAAGCCTGCTTTTTACATACTTGCAAGCAACCATAATTGAAAAAAAAAAAAAAAAAGAAGAAAAAGTTAAGAAGAAGAACATAAATATGAACCAAAGATAAAGAAACATCATTTTGAAACATAATGGAACTGTTACAGATGCCACAGCTTCCTTAATAAATGAAGCTTCCTCCTTAATGAAATAAAGCTTACAGAATATTGCAAAATGCTTCAGTGTATTTCCATTTGAAATTATTTTGGTGGAATACTAGAATATTAATGCAATTACAAATATTAGCAGCATATTCATGAAAATTTTCCTGAGCTGGAGATATAAGCTAAAAATGATAATGAGAAGAAAGAACGAGGCTTAATTTGGATTTAAAATCCTCAGTGCTAAGTCACTACTCATGTCAAAATTACTCACTGAATAGATTCTCTTAAGTGACCAAAGTGGAATTTTTTTCTTTCATTTCTGTTAAGATAAAACCACCTCTGAGTGGACAAAATTGAGGTAAATTACCCTGATGGGCAAAACAGGGTTCACTAATCCTGAAATGAAATTTCTGGGCCAACTGTAAAGTATTTTAGTTATTTAAGAGACAGGATTCTCTGTTGAACCCGAATATAATTTTTAAGATTTCATCAGAGAACAGGACATCTCTCTGAGTCAGAATGACTCAAGTGTGTGTTTCCTGATAAAAATTGCTGGAAAGTGATTGCAATGAGGTACTCATTGTTTATAGCTGCTCATGATCCATTTTGGGTTTGCAATAGCTTTTAATTTTACTTTCTTCAATGGCAGAACTCATCGCTACACTCTGCCTTGGCTTATTATCCTCAATTTGTGTATCCCTTGTTATCTCTGGATTCAAAGCCATGTTTCTCAATATATTTGAAAGAAKCAGTGTGGTGGTCACAGTAACAGGTAATTTCAGCTGATTGAAGAGCAGCAAGGAAAATAAATGAAAGATGTGAGAATTTCTGTAATCAGAGGAAGAGGCAATTGAGGCTAAGAGAAAAATTTTATTTACAAAGACAAGTAAGAAGGATTTTGATATGTTACAAAGAAATAGGTTCACAAGTCCTGCCAGAAGCCTGCTCCAATGCACGTTCTCCACAAGGTCACAGCCTCCTTCAGGCATCCACCTCCTCTGGCGTGAGTTCCTTCACAGCCTGTAGGTGCTCCACCATGGATCTCCTAGGGCTACAGGACACAGCTGCCTCACCACGGGCTGCAGAAGAATCTCTGTTCTGGTGCTTGGAACACCTCCTCCCCCTTCTTGTGCACGTACCTTAGTGTTTGCAGTGATGTTGTTGCATATTTTCATTCCTCTTTCTGGCTGCATTTGCTGTGGGGTTTTTTTCCCTCTCATTCTTGACCTGGACAAACTTGAGAAGTGAGGCCATGTGAACCTCATAAAGTTCAACAAGATGCAAGGTGCTGCACCTGAATGGAGGCAATCCCAGATCTGAGTACAGACTGTGAAGTCATTGAGGCAGCCCTGTGGAGGTCTTGGGGGTTCTCAGGGATGAAAAGCTGGCCTTGAGCCAATGCTGGGCACTCACAGCCAGAAGGCCAACCTGGGCTGTACCAAAAGCAGAGAGAACAGCGGGTTGAGGGAAATGGTTCTTCCCCTCTACTCCACTCCTATGAGACCCCATTTGCAGCACTGCATCCAGGTCTGGGGTCCTCAACACAAGAAAGACAGTGACCTGTTAGAACAGGTCCAGAGAAGGGCCACAGAGATGTTCAGAGCGATGGAGCGAGCACATCTTTTATAAAGACAGCTGAGAGAGCTGCGGTTGTTCAGCCTGGAGAAGAGAAGGCTTTGAAGAAACCATCCAGTACCTCAAAGGGCTTTATAGAAAGGAGAGACAGGGACTTTTTATGTGGGCAGATAGTGACAGGACAAGGGACAATGATTGTAAACTGATAGAGGGCTGGGTTACTTTAGATGTTAGGAAGAAAAAGAGAGTAATGAAGCATTGGAAAAGGTTGTCCAGAGAAATTGTGGATGGCCCATGTCTTAAAGCGTTTAAGGCCAAATGGGATGGAGCAGCCTGGTCTAAAGAATGGCATCCCTGCCAGGSCAGGGGTTGGAATGAGATGATCCCTAAGGTCCCTTCGAACCCAAACCATTCTGTAGTTCTATGATCAACTCTGTTGTCCCAGGTGGGCTACCACCATCGCTATGGGCTCAGCCTTTGCCACCTGCAGGTCCATTTTGGAGCCRGCTGGCATTGGCACTGTTGGACATGGGGGAAGCTTTTAGCAGCTTCTTACAGAAGCCACCCATGTGACCCCCCTTCTACAAAAAACTGACCATATGAAAACAATGCAGAAAATACCTTGGTAAGCAGCACCCACTGGAATTGCCATAGGTGTCTTTATTATTTGTAGAAAAAAACTTGGGAAGCATCCTAACATCACAAAAAGAGCCCTGTAATGGGAAGAGGAGTGGAAAGATATGTTTTCATCAAGATATAARGACTCAGAGGAAGACACTAAGTACATGTGCTTATTCTGATTTTTCTTAACACCTATAATGTCAGGAGCTCTGTGGAAGGAAGGAGATGATTGATCTCCAAATCAGGGGGATGGAGAGTAGAAAATTAGAGCAGATGTAGAGGTGAAGGACTGAATTCATCCTCGCAGRGGCCTTTAGGTATAATTTATGGAAAAGATTTCCTACAGCAATTTTAAAGGATCTAAATGGAGTATGTGGCTTAGAGAGGTCACAAACTAAAGGCCAAGCAGCCATGACAGTCAGCTTTGAAGGTAAGCTTTGACGTACTCTTCCGATTACTTTTTTACCCAGTAATGGAAACAGATAGGAAAGCATGCAAGCAGACTGCTTATAGATGAGTCTGAGAGTACACAGGCTACATCTGTATCACCTTCAGTAGAAATATCCATATGTCAGTTCAAGTTCACCAAGCGAAGTTGCTGGAGGAGTAAACCAGTGAAAATGCTCCATCAATCGTCCAGRCATTAGGTAATTTCCTCTGGCTGTCACTGACTTGCTCATGTCTCCATGTACTGTGCCACAGCTGATCCTGCCATCTCCCATGCCACATGCTCTTCTTCTGTGTCCAGACTTCTATTCCAGCTACAATGTAGCTGTCAGTCCATCACAAAAAGGGTTAAGGCCACAGCCCTGCTGCCTTTGGYGGAGCAGTGTTTTTGAAGGAGAGTGCTGGTAGTTGCTGATGGTGGYATCTAATCCTCCGAACCTTGATTAGCAAACTGTAAGGCAGCTGGCAGCTCCCCAGACAAGTCAGCTTTCTAGGGTAGGAGTTCCCATCCATGACCAAAAGCATCCAGTTACCCCCAAACCCTACACAAAGGGCAACATGAATATGTATCCTCCCCTTTTTCATCCTGGTGAGGAGCTGTCACACCTGGACTGTACCATTCCCCTGTGAAATCCCCTAATTGCTTTGACCTGCAGATCTGATGGCCTCATGTCCAGTCCCCACTAGTTACGAAGCACAAAGCTGGGACTCGGTTTGGTCCAAGGTTTGGGGGCATGGTGAGCCCCTTTTTAAAATCTCTTAAAATTTGAAGTCACCATCTCCAATTGGCCTCATGGTTTTGGTTAGTGCAGATTATCTGAATGACTGGAGCAGGCAGTGGTGTTTGTTTTTTGGTGACTGTTTTCTGATTTAATGGAGGTTTCTGGGTTTATACTTGTTTTCACCAGTAGCACTACATTTTCTTACGTATCAAAAGCTTGCAGAGATGCAGACCTTTTTAAGTGTGATATAAATCTATGTAAGTGAATAACTAAAGAAACACTTCCAGAATGGAGTAAGAGTGAAACATTGTGTGGATGCTATTAGCAGTAGAAATATTTTGGAAGTACCACTATCAAATCTGAAAATGYCACATAGGCACATGCACATACATAACCCACAGAGAGTATATTTTCCTCGAGATAAATGTCAAAAAATCAGGTGTCCATTTTCATTTAAGTATCTGACATATTCTTCAAATCTACAGTACTTGGCAGTTACCAGAGCATCTTCCACTAATTGTAAAAAGATTTAAAYTGCATTTTATTTGTATGCAGCCTTCTGAAAGCAAAGTAGAGAATAATAAGATTATTTGATGCCTAGATCCTATAGGCGTTTTTTCCTGGAAAAGACTGCTAGAAGAATAAGGCTAAATCAGTAGTACCCCAATCTGTTGTGGATAATCTAATTTATGTTGCTATGTATCATGTTAACGACTGTAAACCAATGTGCACATTATAATTCTTTTTCATTTGCAATTTGGGATTCTCAGAATAGGAGATGCAGAGACAAGGATAACCCATGTTTTCCACRAGAGATTCATGGAAACTGAAAAATAAGGCCTTTTAATATCTTTCATGATAACTGTTTTTCTTGGCTTAAGTGTAGGTTTTAAAAAATGGTGCTCATTGTTTTGCTTGTACTTCTTTCATGCATGAACAATCATGCTGATGATGCATTTGCTTCAAGTGAATTTTCCAATTGAAAAAGTGCTCTTGAGTAGTTTAAGTACTATGAATCACCAAAATCTCATCTAAGTCCCATAAAAGCACTGGCTGCAGAAAGCAGCCCTGGAAAGAAGTTGTATTGGGATTGTACTGCAYGATTCAGCTGAACAGAAGAATATTTGGTCACAACAGCAGAAGCTGAGGAACCTGACAATTCTGCAAAAATGAAATTATAATCCGCTAGACAGAAGCTAACTACTGCTGCCCCCTCTTACATGCTTCACTTGTTTCTCACAGGTTTGAAGCAGTGATTTTAAACATGAGAACCTTAGTCCTTGAAACACAGGATTTTTCTGGGGCATATTTCATTTCTTATCTCTTCCTTAACTTGTTATTTCACTGTTGTCTTCCTTCTTCTCTAGTTTCCCATGTAGTCTGACAGTAAGAAGTTTTCTTTTTCCTAGGATCACTGCCTGGACCATTTCGACTAGTGTTTCTGATACAATGTTTTCTTAATATTACCAAATCCAATATATTTATTTCTTATATAATAACATTTTGACTGAAACAACTTTGAGTCATAAGTCTTTGTCAAGGAAACATTAGTGATTTTTCAGTTCTTATGCAGCTTTTATTTAGGGCTACTTTTGAAAGCAGATAAAACYATTCTGTAAATTACAGTGTTTAAAAATTGTGAAATGTTTAATGATAACTTCAAAATCTTAAGCTATTTTCTTAGAATATTTTTTTTAAATCATGATATAACTTAAGGCAACAAGTTCTTAACAATATCTTAAATATGTTGAGAGTTAAAAAAATTTAATGTAGCTTTCTGTATCTTGCATAGTGATGTATTGTCTCAGTGGGGCAACTCAAGTGTAGTGGGTTTCTTTATGATTGGAATTTCTGTCAGGATCCAAGGTCCTGGGGCCAGATCTGGTCACAAACTGATGAGCCCTSTGGTGCTCCTATAAAGGCTAAGAGGTCACTGTGGTCACAACATCTTTTCTGCATGCTGTCACTCATGCAGATGCAGGTTGCTTGTTGYTGGAGTAGATGGCTTCCGTCTTGCCCTGATGAAAGAAAATATTGTTTCCCACATGAAGCCATGTAAAACATTTACATTTAGATTTTTTTTTTCCAAGAAAACTTGGATACAGGTTAAGATATTTAGTATGAGCTAGGGGAGTTTGCACAAAAAGTCTGGCCAGCAGTGCTGACAGGCTGACCATTGATACCCAACATCAGCATATGACTGTCAGGGCTCCTTGGGAATCTGGAGCGATAGTGTCTGAAATGCACCTTTAGGGTAGAAGATACCTGAGAAARTTTGATGGTTTATCTCAAGTAGTTTCTTTTTTGTGACATCATTGGTGCACAAGCCTTACTTTGGGGATTAGCATTCTTGTGCTGTTCTTTGAAATAAAACATTTGGTGAAAGTGAAATGTAATTAAGTAGCTCACACCCTCTGATGAGTTATTAGAACAATAACTGTAAAATGAGAAAGAATAAATAAATTGCCTTTTGGTCTCTACAGCTTCCTAAGCAACAAGGATGGTATCTTCCCCTTCCTGTCTAAAAAAAAAATTAAAAATGCCTTGAGGGAGGTATGGAAGGGAGGGAAACTATATGAAATATGAATGTTTAATACCCACTGAAGAGAGAAAAAACAGAAGTTGCAGTTTTGACGCAAAGGTGTGAACTAATCACTACTCACTTCTAACTCAGCCTAACCTTCTTAAAGGCTCCCTTAAGTAAAAGCTGTGTTTTGAATCAAGAACATTTTCTTTGATTTACAGTTAAAACAAACCAAACTTCCGTCCAGGTCCCCACACACACACAAAGGCGAAGGAGTGATTGTACACATCATTTGAAATATTGATCAGGCTGTTGAAAGTTATTTGGAGAGAGTAAAAAACTGTTGAGAAAGGCCCAYGCACCTTGTTCAGCAAAACAGACTRCCAYAGTGGGACACACAGATTGTACAACTGTRTGACAAGCTCTCTTCCTATTCCAACAGAAAGCAAATTATCCATTTTGCATTTCTGTAATATTTTTTGTTCACAGCTTGCCTAGAAACCTTTAATATTGCTGCAGAACAATCCAACTGTATGAAATTGATGCTTTCTTGGGGAACACCATTCTGCTCAATATTATTATTGCTAACCTTCTCKAGTTATTTGTACACCAGAAATTTTGAAGTCACTGCTAGGTCTTTTTAAAGGAGCATGGCTGAGGGAGCTGAAGTTGTGCTGCCCAGTGTACCACACACAAAGCATTTTCCCCATACGCTATTCTTGCAAATGAGTAGTCTAGACCACTAAAAAAAATCACCAAAGGTATTAGCAAAAGCAAGTTTTAATACAATTTGCAAAACTGTGGCTTACCAGAGTTCAATGGTAAAGTTCTCTCTATTGCTCACTATATAAATGAAGCATACGTAGGGAAATCAGTTTAGAATCATTTTAGAATGCTTTTGGTTGAGACAGAGGATGCAAAAGGGTAAGGATACAAAAGGATAAGGGAGAGTGTTCTGTTAAGTCACGAAGTTCAAAGAGGACCCCCTTGTTTTCTAAACTCTTGAGAGATCGTAGATGTAGCGATGTCCTGTAATTGACCAACAATTCATGTCTAAAGGGTTTAGCAGCACTTGATCRTTGATTAGTATTTATAAAGTGATCCAGTAGGATTTACGACACTCACAACAACTGCTTAATTATAGATCGAGGATAGCAACATTTATACTATGCATGTTGGAGGGCATTTGGATCAATTCACAAATGCATACACACAGATGCAGAGCTGTGTGCATATATATAAATATACAAACATATATATGTATATATGCACATATATATATGTATGTACAAAGGTACCTGTTAAAAATTCCCTTTGAGTTCAGTGGAGTACTCATGTCAAATGTCTGTGCATTTCTGAAAGGCTAAGCATCTGAAGAGTGGAGGATATCAGTCCACGCCTCATCAGCTTTTGCTGATGGTCCTTCAAGTATCGCAAAGTTGAGTTTGTGGGCTCTGAGAGGCATCCCACTCAGACAGAGGTACTGGCACAGTCCACTGCAGTCCATCAAAGTCCCCTGTTTATAGGGTCACAAAATGACTGACTGTATTCCTTATGGCCATAATCCTGGCCATAGCCCAAGTCGGTAACTACTGATGTTTTTCAAAAATCGGGTAACAATGGTACCATTCCACTTGGGCTACAATTCAGCTGAGTAATGTTCCAAGACTGTCAGGGGGTAATTGATTATCCCTTGTTCTCCACCTTGATCAGGAAATGGATGTCCCAAGTGTGAGCAGTGCCGCTCCCAGCTTTGCAATTCCTGAGTTCGTGGTATGGTCAAGGAATGCTTCACTGCTCAACTCATACAGTCAAGGGATGCTTCACCACCCAACTGGTATGGTCAAGGCTCACTGGGAATTGCTGAAGTCACAGAACAGGTCCAAGGGGGCCATGAAGGTTTGGGAAATGCACCACTACCATCCACTCCATAACTGAAGTCAATTTGTCTTGCTCCACAGAGTGGTGGCGGAGTCACCTATTGCCTCTGAGCCTATAAACAGATCAATGCCATGCTCCAATTGTAATTTGAGGGAAATGTTTGGTTATYACATAATTATTTGCATTTTATTAAATGTGATTGAGTAGTGTTACCTATGTAAGGAAGACTTTGCAACYRTGCCACCCATCTAGCTATTTTCCACACTGTTCAATAGCAAGCATAATTACACATAAAAAAATAAAATTGCAGTGGGATTCAATTTAGAGTTCCTGTTGGGGATGAGGACCACCCAAATAAGGTATCCCACTAGTGATGTCCTCTGTCCTTCACTCTTTCTAGGACATGGTGTATCTCTTCTGTGTCACAAAGGACACAATGTTTAGAGTTCTGTGTCCATAGGTTTAAACATGTGTGTTCTGTTTTTGACTCAGGTCATTGTTTTGTAGTAGTTTCTTCACSAAGGTAAGATTCATGCCAGTGGCAGGAGGTGGTAAGTCTTGATATGAGATGCAGTTAGTTTGCAAAAATTGGTGGGTTGTGACAGGAGTTAAATGGTTGAAATTGCATCCCAGTTAGATAAAATTACMGACACAGGTATTTGACTGTCTCTGCAGTGGTATAATCTGTAAATACAGAATCACAAAGAGTTCTTAAAATACCCCAAATCCAKTTCCAACATATACAACTACAATTTCAGGGTTTTGTCAGGATGTATTTCAAAATGACAAACATTTTGTTCAGTGTCAAAACAAATATCTTGGGCTATTGGTTTCACAAATAAAGCCCTATTGTTTCTGAAAAACGCATGCAACATCAAGAGCTTTGTGCCCATTTTGTTTGTCCCATAGTCTATATTCTATCAGATACAGTACAATTTCATGATGATCTAGTCCCATCACAAATATTTGCTTTATAGTGTATCCCAAAGTATTGTCTTCCACATCATATCAAAAAGATGTCTCCTTTAGGTCCATTTAAAAATGGAATTTGTTGGTTATCTTTTTCATCTGCACTAATCCATTCCTGCCTACAAAAAGAGAAGTTACTGTGTAGTGCTACTACTGATAAATTTAGATCAGGCATAGCTACATTTAGAATTACGGATGCATCAACCCATACACAACCCATTGTACACAAATTCCACATTTTGTGCTTAACAAATAATGAAATCAAGTGATAGTTCTACATCATGTCTACCCAAAGGCAAAGTATGAGTGTGGGTTGTGTAAAAGTAAAATTGAAACAATTGTCTGGTTCTGAGAATGTACAGAGAGATTTCTCATTATTTCTTGGTTTGAAAAAATCAGTGAAGTATATATTAATCTTACTGGGACTTTCTGGGGTAGATCCATTGATTGCCTAGCACCCTATTTTATTTTTTATCTCCTCCCCTAGTATGACAATTATTATGATTCTAATTCTTTTCCATATAGTGTCTCCCATCTTCACTTCTAGATATACCTCATTTCAATATAAAAAAAAAAGCAGTAATGTTTAAGCTTGCCTTATCTTTTGGCTGGATCCCCAGTCTTCCAGTATAATATTGTAGTGTATGATCCCAAGGCTTSTGTGTTTGATCTGGAGGGATAGTATTCTCTCAATCAAGAGGAAAACAAGACTTCGTTGGGGTTATACAGGTGTTTTTATTGCTATCAATATAGATTCTTTTTCTGCTATAAGGTTTTGATGGGGAAAGTGGAATGGATTGTCCCTTTTGTCCACTATACATTCATTCTGTATTTTTCAACAYTCCTATCAGTAGCTTCCCAAGCAAGTAAGCCACAGAGTTTAGTCAGAGTCATAGGCACAGTTTCCATTCATGGTAAATTTACCATAACAGGTTGCCCCAGCTGTAATGCTCTCTGGTATTTTCTTCCATTGGAAGGTAAAGCATCAAGTTCAGCTTTTGCAAAAAATGCTTGACTCASAGATTGACAATTATTCAACTGATGAAGCACTTTAGAAAGTCAARTATGCTACTGAACATTGTGCCTTARTGYTCCCTTTCAATAACCCCTTAGCTCTTTCTGCCGTCCCATTTGATTTGGGGTAATTTGTTCATGTGTACCCATTGAATTTCTTCATGCTTGGACTGACCTTCCACCTCTTCACATGAGAAGTGCAAGCCAGTGTCACTTTGAATGGTATGGGGAGCAAGTGGACTCTAGAACCAAGTTCATAGCCCCTCTATTTGTCATCCATCAGCCCTTCAGCATTTAGTCATGATAGGTAAGCTGGAAGACTACTGCTTCACTCCTGTGAAGATCGGTTGGTATCCTACAGAGAGTTTGAATGGCCTGATACAATCMATTTGCCATGTGGACCACAAAGTTTTCCCTTGATTGATGTGTAGGGTGTTGTTTTAGCAGGGTGACCTGATTGTAATTTTAAGCTGCATTGAGGACATTCTGTACGAATAGCCCCACAAGTTTTCCAACCTTTGCTCTGTGCAGCAAAATAACGTGCTGATTTGCCAGTGTGACCTCATTTCTGACGTGGCTATTCTCCCAGTTGATGCCGCTCAGGATTTTAAGAGTTCCCTATTTTTAGCTCCCAAATTTTAGTCAATTCATCCACCTTTTGATTCCAGTTTGCTGCTGGTTTTATTACCCTTGGCAGGAGTTTTCACCCATCCCATTCTGAATGATATTTTCCTGTCTATATCTAGTAGTACCTGCCAGTCTTGAGTTCTCCAACTGAAGATCTGCCTACTTCTCAGTTCAGTTATTTCCATTGACTGAACCATTGTGTGATACTTATCTGCACAGCATAGGAGTCCGCATATATCATTTTTCCTCCATTTTGTGCAGCTAAAATAACTGCCCTTAATTTTCCCATTTGTGTACTACCTTCACCTTCTTCTATTATTTGTTAGCCAGTGTTAATGTGTAGTGCAGCAGCCGTACATTGCCAGTTACCATTTATCCTTTTTGCTGAAGCATCAGTGAAACAATTTGAAATAGGTTATTGGAAGTACCCTGTTCAGCAAAACCCCATTCTGTTATGACAGGGTCGTGGGGGTGTACTGGTCCCAGTGATTGATRGTTTTAATTCCTGTATTAAGGTTTTAACTGCCTCTTCGTGTTCTGAATTCCACCTCTGCTGTTTTACCATTCATAAAAGGGAATATAATGTGCAAGAGGTGGTAGAAAATCCAGACACTTGTTTTCTCCAATATCCTASAGTTCTCATTAACTTTTGTAACTCTTTGCTAGACTGGGATGACTGCAGCTGTTCTGTTTTTCTTAAGGTGTCTGGAACTGCCTGCTATCCACCAAGTACCCAAAATCTTTGTTTCTTTACTTGGTCCTTGRCATATTTTTCAGGTGGGTGCTCAACTACTGCTTTACATAGTGCTTGTACTGTTACTGCTTCCCCATCTTTTCAGGCGAGTCTCCTGAAATTAGAATATCACCTATATATTAATAGAATTTCACATCTTGAGGAAGTGARACTGTCTATAAAAGTTCAGCAAGTTCAGCAAGCTCAGCATGAGCAATCATGGATGAATTTTTATACCCCCATGGGAGTCTACTAAAGGTACTCTGTGCACCTTCTCAAGTAAAAGCAGATTGCTTTTTATTGTCTTCCTGTAAGGAGACTACAAAAATCATATATTTTCTATCTAATGCTGCCATCCATGGATGTGTGGCTACTTGTAGTGTGGCTGCTGGGTTTGCAGCATCAKCTGCTGCAGCTGTTAGTTGGGCTGTGTTGTCATTTAACCAGCTGTAATCCAGAGTAAGTCATCATCTTCCATCTTGTTTTCAAACTGGCCAAACCAATGAATTACATGAGGAGTGGGTTCTGGAGATGGTTTGCCATTTTTTCAAATCAACTATAACTTCATCAATTCTGTCTCATGCTGCAACAGAAATGAGAGGGGGGCGGTTAGGGTGGCAGGTGGAGGTAGAATGTGGGTGGAATGCACCACCACAGATGTTCCATACAACTCTTATTCAATCCTGTTTTCACAGCTGCCTAATCCATCATTTTCCAAACCCTGCTGGGTTTTTCACCTTGCATATCTCTCCAGCATTGTGCTTCACAAGGCATAAGTAGGACCTGGTGAAATGGAAGGACCAAAAGGGTGAGAAGAGCCAGGATGGGAGACACAGTGTCTGGTGAGTTGTTAGAAGATTGAAGCAGGCTGTGAAACTTTACTCTTCTGTCCTTTACAAAWCACAATTATTCGTGCTATACTGGTGGTGTGACTTTTCTTAAATTAAACCAAAATCCAAGTGACCTGTATCAAAGCTGACTTTGTTTAAAATTTGGAGTTCGTGATTGTTTGGGTGGAGGAATAAAATTACCTTGGGCTACTGTGGGCTGTGGCTAAGCAAAGCAGAGCASACAAGTTGACAGTGGTGCTGTGGTTGTGGAGACTAAGGCCCCTGTGGCTGTAGTTGATCCACAAGCCCGAGCACTGATATCTTCTGTGAAATAAGGGTAGTTRGCACTGAGGCAGTGCTCCAAAGCTCTTCTGGAGCTGTTGATCATGCATGTTACAAAGTGCACAAGAGTGAGTCAGCTTAAAAGAGTGCTGCTTGATGACCGGTGGAGTTGACCAAATCTCACCTTCAGAGGAAGCTGGAYATGAAAACAAGTAATGAAATGTGTGCCAGATAAGTTACACAGGATAAGCCTGGAAAATGATAAAYGTGAAGCTTATCTTTAGAAAGCAAGGAAAGGAAGAGCCAGAGACTAAAGGAACAAATAATCAAACAAGCTGCAAGGACAAATGGGATTTGTCAAGTACAAATTGTATTAAACCAGCCTAATTTCTTTCTGTGACAGGATAACAGGCCTTGTGGATTAGGGGAGAAGGAATAAGAGTCCGTAAATCGCAACTTCGAGGAGATTTTTGTCATGGTTACACATGGAATTCCCATAAGCAAAGAAGCAAAATACACTCTGGGTATGTCAGTCCAAAACCACTTCAAAAACTAAAGGGAATAATTAGTAGATCACTGTCACACCGAAGCATGTTTCAAGAGAGAATGTCCCAGAGATCTGTCATGGACCTGGTATTATTGAGTGTTGAATGTTCATTCCGAGTAAATTTCAGTGCTGAGGAAGTAAATAGAATATTTATTAAATTTGCAAAAAGCACCAAGCTGAGAAAGCTGCACACAGTTTGCAGGACAGAATTAGGATCTAAACTACTGGTGTCTTGAAGAAGGTGTAAGAACAAAACACTGGGTGAGTTCGTAAGGAAAAAACCTACATTCAGAAAGGAGAACCTGCACTCCAAACACCAYAGACCTGGGAATAGCTGCAACACCATAAAAGTCATAGAGAAGATATGGAATTTACAGTGAATATAAATTAACGATATGGCAAAAAGACAAACATTGTGCCAAGACGTATTTAAAAAATGCTYTTTATCTGCAGTGTAGATGAAGTTTTCTTGCTCTGCTTAGGGCAGGTGTGGTGTTCAGCAGGAGAATGGTGTCCAATTTTGCTCACTTTTAGCACCTAAAGAAAGATGAAGGTGAAGGAAGTAAGGTGGATCTGGAAATTTTCTTTATTCTGCTCTAATGTTTAAAGGAACAAGGGCTCACCCCTTTGAGAAGCTTGTGCTAGTTTTGCAGAAGTATGCCATTCCTGATAACTTTCTCTGTGACTTTCTCAACAGCCAAAAGTTTAGCAATTCTTTTGTTAAACTCACCTTTGTCTGAGGAATATAGGACATATCAGAAGACAATCTGAGGATGTATGGCGTCCTTCCCTGTGATGATGTGTTAAAAGCCAGCAGAACTGAAGATAATTGGATGCACGAATGAGCTAAACACCCATGAGACAATTACTAATTCTAAATAAAGGTCTAATTTTTAGAAATTTAACACTAAATGTAATAGAAGAAAAGAATGTCTTCTTTCTCAGTTTTTCACAGGTGAGTTAGACTAACCCTGCCTTCATGTTTAGCTTGACTTTAGCAAGGCTATTGGCAAGTTAGATGAATTAAAGTGGATGGACAAGCATGGATTTACAGGAGTCATTAAATGGTATCAGTAGAGTAAACCCAACAGATTCTTGAGCCATGTGAAATGCCAGCACTCAGTTAACTGTGCAGTCTCTTTGGATTTCCCTATTTTGATCAGAGCTGCAGAAATGCAGAGTGCAAATCTTCATAAGCACAGTATATTTATTTCTTGAAATCTAAGAACACTGAACATTGAGCTCCTATTGTCATTAAAAGTAGAGGTTTTTCAACCAGGTTCCTTCCCAGAAACATTGTACATGTATT
Organism: Malurus melanocephalus; assembly: GCF_030028575.1. Taxonomy (NCBI): domain Eukaryota; kingdom Metazoa; phylum Chordata; class Aves; order Passeriformes; family Maluridae; genus Malurus; species Malurus melanocephalus. Next base: position 487,234 of record NW_026623278.1, read on the forward strand.
GCAATAATATGGAGCTCTCTGGGGAAGAAGTATCACAGCAAGGAACAAAAAAAGTTCATTGTTCCACTGTGTCCCTGCTGGAATCACAAGACAAAAAGTTCAAAGCCCAAACTGATTTCATCTTTTTGAAGGAACTATTTGGTGGCTAAAGGTTTCAGGTCTTCACTAAAGCTTTTGATAATAATTTTATTGTTAAAACTCTCTCAGAAAGATGGTTGTATAATATCAATAAGAGGAATGATTTTTGCATTGCCAACCTGTTCTTTGCAGTCACATGTTAAAGGYGGAATGAAGATATTTTGTGTCAAACCATGGCTTTTGAGAAAGTATTTAGACTTCACTGAGTCACTTCTCTTTGCTGCTATCCCATCATTAATAGCTATATGTAAAAAATATAGGTACTTCTCTCATGCAAAAAGGAATCCCAATAGCATGGTAAGGCTCTCCAGGCTTCATGTCCAATGTTCTACCACTTTCTGTGCTGTGTAAATAAATTCTGGTCTCTTAAAGGTCAGGTTTAACATATTCAGGTTGCAATTAAAAATGGTTGGAGGGGCACTTGTGGCTCTTGGAGAGCATTTCAGCAGGCACAGATCTGCAGTTCACACTGAATGGCACCTGCTAAGCTTCAAATTATGATGTAGCTGTGATACATATCTGCAGATATGACAGACACAGACTGCACTAAGAAATTACATTCTTTTTTTTTGGAGCAATTAATACAACTGGGGAAAAGGACACAAGTTTTCAGGCACAATTTTCTCTGCAGATAAAAAAAAGCTAGGAAGTTTTTCTATGTTTTTAGAACCAAGTATCAGATCTAAGCAAAGACATCATCTCTCCTGACAGATTTGCCCCACTGCAGCCTGAGCAGCAGAATTTGTCAGTCCTTGCTGGTGGTCTGTGCTGGGGCTGTGCTGGCAGCTGCTGTGGGACTCTGCATGGGGACCATGGCCCTCCCAGACACAGTGGAAGCAGGACAAAGCAGGGATTTGGCAGCAGCCAGTGAGTGAGGTGATAGATGAAATAACCTCACCATTTGCCCCCACAAACCCCATATTTATCCTGCAAACCSCATCAGGCTTTAATTTCCCCTCAGGTGCCCAGCTTTGTCCCTTGTCTGGACAATGTCCTGCCATCTCTATCCAACCTGGCTTCAGCCCTGTAGCTCTTGTCCCATTTTTCCAGAAAGCCCACCCAGCATCCTCCAGCAGCAGTGGTCACCCAGCAGCCACGTGGTCCGTGGGTGCCAACAAACAGCCATCACTTGCCACAGACTCCAAAGAGGAAAAAGAAGGAAGGCCACAGCTCTTCACTGAGTACGAGTACAAAGCATTTCTTTCCAGGGAGAGAAATTATAGCAGAATAAATCACACAACTGCCAGATTGATTTTAAAATGCTAAAAGAGGCAGCACAAAATATGAACATTCCCTTTTAAAGTTAAAATAAGAGATTTAATATTATGGAAAAGGGCAAACACGTTAAGTCACATGCTACTTTTCCGGGCTTGCTGCCTTCGCCTTCTGAACGCTTTGCTCAAGTCCAGAAGTGCCTCATGTCCTGCATTAACTTGATTGTATTTCCACAAAATACAGTCTAAGAACCGKTTTTTGACCTCCTTCATATATTTACTTAGACATGAACTTGTGGTAAATGCAGAACTGGGAATTTTTTTCTTAATGCTGAGTCAATATGAGGACATATTGGCATTTCCTCATTATGAGGGAAAAAAACAGAAGTCATGAGAGGACTGGTAAGTACAGAGAATCTGTTTCCCTCTGGAGCTGCTTCCACCTCTGTCTTCCCCTGTCTGGGGACACAGTGCCTGTGCARAAGCATCAGTTTTGACAGCAAGCTGATGTTCGGCAAGTGAGGCATTCCACAAGGCGGTGCTGGTGCTCCAGAGGCTGTACACCCTGGGGACTGGTTTTCATGAAGCAAAAAGTGTTGTCCTGTGCCCAGAGTAAGGGCTTTGCCGTGCAAACAGCAGCTCTGTGCCCTAGCTGGTGCCTTGATCCCTTTGTTCAAGGAAGCCAAAGCAATATTGCTCTCCACTGGTCCTGAAACTAGTTTAACTGCTAATGTGAGTTGGACAAAACCTTTGTCAGTGCCATCAGGGGCACTTTGAAACCAAAACTTGACTCAGATTCCTGGGACGTTGGTGCTGTTCCATCTGTGCCAGGAGCTTTTGCTTTTGAGTCCCAGCTGTAGCAGGGACAGTCATTACGAGTGGCACGGCGTGACTGCACAACAGGAGGGGGCTGCAAGCAGCATCACCTCCTGTGGGGGATCTTTGGGCAGGGGATSTGTGCCTTTGAGCTTTTGCTCAAAGCAGAGAGAAACTTCACTCAGCCCCACTTTGTCCAACGTGAGCCTGCCCAAAGATCGGATTTGCTGTTGGCATTGAACGGTGTCATTGCCATCAGGCAAAACCTGCAGGTSCACTAAGCATTTCAGGTTTCTAAAGTTTGTGATATTATGTTAAATACCAGTGTTTTCAACTGTTGTGTCTGCTGCTTCTCTCTGCTGGCTGAGGACGAGGCGAGGTAYGGAGGTAACAAAACCTCAAGACCTTGCAGGTGCCAGAGCTGGCTCTGCGACACCCAAAAAAGCCAGCCTCACTTCAAAAACCCAGCCAAACATCAGCATCCAACAGCTCCACGCTAACAGCAAGGGGGATTAAAGACTTCCCCTCGTGCTTTGAGGACCATGCAAGGACTGTGCAGAGAGCACAGCAGGCTGCAGGTTTATTCCTCAGGAGCATGGTGTGAAGGTGTGTGGCATTGGTGGGTTTCACCTGCATGCTGGTGGCACAGAGGAAGTCTGTCATGATAGGGATTTCCGGTGTGGGGAGCAGCAGTGGAAAGATTAACTGTCCTGGCATTTAAGTGACCAAAATTAGGCTTCCCAYGAACAACCCTTTGAAATAAATAATAGAAATTCACACCTATCTGGGTCCTACAGCTTTTCAGACTATTTGGGGCAGGCTGAAATTGAGTGTGTAAATCTCCTTGAGTACCTTGGGCACTCTGCAGCTGTCTTAAGGAGCTGGCTTTGCCTCCCTAGTTCAGTCTTTTAACCTGCTGTTCCCAGGTTACAATACCATGTATTGTAAATGGTATATTTGGGGGATGCAGCCTTGGAAGTGCTGATGTGCATGAAGTCAGCTCCATTTGGCTTTGGATTCTTGTGAGAGAATAAAAATGTTCCTGGTTTGCAAGGCATGCTTCCCATAAAATCACTCTTCTAAGCACCCACAAATCTTACTTCTTTCGGAGTGTGGCTTGATACACCTCAAATAGCTATGGGAARTAAGTCCAAGACCAGTGTGAATGGTTGAAGTATGAAAGATTTTAATATTGATACATTTATTGCGACTTATCGCTCATCAGAAAAACTTATTTAATTTCCACCATTGGTYTCTTTCAATGAAGTTGGAAGAGGTGCACAGGAGCAGCTTGGATGTCAGAGAGGTTTTTTGCAGACTTAAGGACTTAATTTTGGAATAATTTCCAATAAGTTGCCGGGAAAGATTATGGGCTGAGGGTTTTTGCAGGATATTAAGAATTATATCACCCCTTCCAGAGCTATCTGCAAATCCTGTGCTGGTGTGATAAATAACCCCACACTCGTCAGAAGASAGGGAGCAACCAATGTCCTTGCAAACTGGCAGAGGTCTGTTTTCCAGACAGTGAGGTAGTGAGAGCTACAGTTGTTGTTCTAATGCTGTTAATGGGTGACTGTATGCTAATTAGTCAGATTAACTAAGCGGGTGAGTCATGCACTAACCCTTCTTGAGAGAAAGTGCCCATTTTGAGATGCTAAATGAGAACATAAATGCAATCAGGTAGAGAATTCTTGAAAGATAAGACGAGAGCAGACCTGCTTGTTAATGGAGTCAGTGAAATTAATTCTGCTCTGGAAAGGGGTGCACATTTTCATGTTCAGGGTTCATTTTAATGGGGAAAGGTTCAAAACCTTCAGATCTATACAAAGCATTTCACTAAGTAGCTTTAATGATATAACATAACAAGGAGATTTCTGATGTTCTCTGTTACATTTTCACCTTCAGAAAGATTTTTTTTAAATTAGAGGCATTCAGATGTTTCAAATGAAGACAAAACTATAATATTCTGAAAAAACACAGAGCCCTCTCATCTGTGATTGATGGGAAAGTATTAAAAATGTTTATTGTGAATGCTCAAGCTATTATACAGAAAAACTACAGTCTTGCCACATTTGAGAAGTCTGCATCAATGCTGACAGGGAATACAGGTGTGGTTCTGCTGTGGTGCTGGGAGTCACCACTGAGGATAAGGAAAGAGGGCTGGATGCTCTTCTGTGGAAAAGCCCTGCATCCTTTTTTTTGGTGTTTGTGATCCCTTCCTGTCAGGGTGGCCATCCACTATGTGTGTGTTAGCCTATTTTTACTTTTTTTTCTTCATTAGTTATAACACTGCAGGCATCAAGGAAATGTAGCAGTGGTCTAGCAGCCATCCCACGCTGCCTGGATGCTGTAGGTCCTGATCCAAATAGAGCTCAGACAGCTGAGAAGTCCCAGTCTTTGCTCTGAAACCCCCATCAGCTTCCCAAGTGCCTGACATGGTGAGAAGAGGAAACACCAGCCCTGGCTCCCAGAAGCTGTTCAGTGATGGAGTCTGAACATGGCAATCGCTCATGGCAGCACCTCAGCAGCCCTTTGGGCACCGTGAGGCTTGTGGAGACATGTACAAGCACATGGGAGCCAGTGGGAAGTGGTTCAGTGCTGCTAGGAGGCTGAGGCTGGGCAGGAGTTCTGAGGGAGTGATGCCTAGGGTGGTTCTGTGGTCCTCATGAAAAAACACAGGCCTTGCCACAGCTCTTGGGTAYTGAATTCACCATGAAAATATTTTGCCTCAAACTTGTTTTTGAATGTGTTCTGTTGACTCATCATTTGCCAGAAACAGTCTTTTTTCTTAAAGTTTTTTTTTTTACTTTTCCCATCTGATATCAAGGCAGCAGCTTGGCAGTAAGACTGCTAGAAGTGCTGGTTCCACAACCCTGCCTTCTTTTCCAGCCCAAACTCTTCCCAGTGCCACTGCAATGGTCACCAGTTTCCAGCCCAGAGGCGGCTGCACTGAGGTGATTGGTGAAGTGATCCCTATATATATTTTCAATTCTCTGAAGTGCCTTGAGGCTTGCAAAAGGCACTATATAAATCAATTAATAACAGTATCAGAGGTCAGTCAGCCAATAAGAATACAATTTAGTTTAATGAGAGATAAATAAGACAGACAGAGTGAGAGGGAAAGGGAGCTACAAGGCTACAAGCTGGCTCTAAATACTCCAGCCCCTGACTTTATCATAGTGATCATCAGAAACAGAGAAGATAATTGTGTCATTGCCATTTCTTAGTCCAGTGTAATATCTATTACTGGTTTTGATGTCTTACTCAGCTCTGTACCAGTATGATTTTAGGAAGAGTGTACATTATTTTCATGAAAACAAATATGAGCATGAGGAAGCATTTTTCCCTTGCGTGCAATTCCTACTAAAGAATTTACATTCTTCTAATTTACTGGTTTACTGCACCACTTAGTGCACTCCTGAGATGTGCAGAATGTCCTCGCAGTTAAGAATGTGCAGATGAAATTTACCCTTTTTGCACTGAATCACTCACTCTTCCCTTGGAAGTCACCATGCTCTTTCCTCCCTCTAAATCTCCTTTAACCACTCTAATAAAAGAACAGATTATTCCGCATAGTTACAAAATGGATCCAAAATGGATGGTTGGCAGTTTATTTGGATTTTAGGGTAGTTATATATTTTTGTAAGTGGTCTGGTACTAAATAGGCGAATGGAAAGACACCGTTTTAAATTTGATTCTTCCACTTATATGGGACTKTGGATGTAGGAATGAAAATTCTCCATTTTAGCCCCAGACAAAAAGCTAGGCTAAACCGCCCTCTTGCAAGCAGTATTTGTGAAGTAGCCAGAAGATGCAGAGAACATGGAGCAGTAACCCTGAGGGGGTGCAGGACAGGGGATGGGCAAAGCTCTGGCTAAACAAGGAGGTGTTCTATGTTTGGAACACAGCCCATTGCTGTCTCTGTGCCTACATGGACCTGTTGGAATGCCCTGAATGGTGCCACAGGCTGCACTGCCCTGGATGGGAAGCCTCAAGAGCTGTCAGGAAAGGCAGCAGCTGCTGTCCAGCCCCTGCACGTGCCCTTCCTGTGGGTCCAGAGGGAGCCTGTGCGTTGGTACACATTGGGACACGGAACATTGCGAGGGACTCTCCAAGGCTCGGTGTTACAGAAACAGCCATTAGCAGCAGAGCATGAAACATGTATCTTAGGCAGAATTAAGCAGTATGAAGCACCCATGGTGAGCAAGTCCATAGCTGTAGGGCAAGGCTGACTTGGGTTCACATTTGACACAGTTTAGTGTAGGATCATTACATGCAGAATCGTCTCACCTGGTTATTCYGGAATCTTCCCTTTTTTAAGCACTGTCTGCACTCACTGCATCTCTACTGGGTTGTAGTTGCCCACATCGTGCTCCTTGTTCAGACCTCAACCTGTGGCCATGGTAAAGGGAAGCATAGGAGGAAAACAGACCTTCCTAAAGCTCTCTCACAAGAATCCAAAGCCAAATGGAGCTGACTTCATGCACATCAGCACTTCCAAGGCTGCACCCCCCAAAAATCCCACTTATATTTTTAAGTCCTTTCATAGACTGCTCAAAACAGCAGCCTGTTCAAATCTGGGGCTGTCTGCTTCACACTTAGGTAATCCATTTCCAGCCACTCAGACCTGGACATAAGAACATTTCTTCTGCAAGGGGGACTGCTCTTTGTTCTCTCTCCCCCATGCCAAAAAAATCCAGCCCTGAACACAGTGACAAAGGATTAGCTAAAGCTGAGGCCAGGCTTTAATGTAAATAGCCAGAGAGAGAACAGAATGGCTTCTTTTATCAAACTTAACATCCCAAAGCTCTACTGATTTCATTGTCATTATGGTGGTGATTAATTTGACCCAGAGTACTGCCACCCACTGTTAAAGCCTTCRCTGCATCCCTGTTGATAGCTCTCATGACAGAGATTACAGTCTGCCACTGCGTTGTCCATAATTAGTACTTGTCAAAATGAGATTTGCCTATGGTAGCCCACTGCTCATGAGAAACCCATTCAAAATCAAACATGCTTTGGAAAATAGAGGACAGTTCCTCCTCTAATTGGAACCAGTAAGTACAGAATGACAACTCTTTTTCTCATCTGTTAAGTGTTGTTCCAGGTCTTAAAAATGATTTTGTGTGTTCTCTCCATAGCTATCAGTAAGTGTCCTCTGGTGAAGTATGAGGGTGTCGATTCTGTTCTGCAGCTGGGTTCTAAAATGTTTGCAGAGTTAATTCCCTAAAGCAACGTAGTTTAATTACTTCATCTGAAACAGGGATGGGGTCAGAGCACAGTGGCAGTCCTTGACACATGGCCAGTGCCAGCCCTGCTGCCCATCCGTGAGTGACAGCGGGCCCTGGGGAAGGCCAGGGCTGGGCACAGTCTGGGGAATACCAGGAGTGACACCGGCGAGGGGGCATTTGGATGAGCTGTCCCATATCTCCAGGGAATGGAGGAGAGAGGAGGGAGAGAAGCCACACAGCCCGTGGCCTGCCCGATGGTTCAACATGGAAATGTGAGGTTTGTAGTGACTGGGTGTGGGCTAGTCCAAGACTCCATTCATCCATGTTTTGGGTTGCACTASGCACGGACTCTAATACACAATTCACTTTGTACACCAAGGCTACAGCTCTTTGGATTCTTTCCCCGCTCTAAGAGGAATGCGCAGTGTTATTGCAATCCTGAATGCAAAGACTTCATTACTGGATCCAGCATCACTAAGGATTGCAACAAAAAGTTTTCTGATTTAACTGAACTACAGGGCCAGGCATAGAGTAACTATCCATGTTGGAATCAACCAAAGTCGATAGCCAATGACATTTTTTACCGGACAACAGGAAAGCTGGTGTTTTTCAGACGTATGAATACATACATCTAAGAAAACAGTTGCCTTGAAAAACTGCCCAAAAACAAGAGATCCATGACACCCTTGTGCTAGTCAAAATTAAGACCACTGTTGGAGAAATGTTTTCAGTTCAGGTATGGCAGTGCTCAGCAGCTCCTGAAACCAGTGGAATAGATCATGGCAAAAGTGAATGCTTGGAGAATAATTCACAAGAGGTGATGATGTGCCACACATAATTCTTCACCAATATCTTTCATTTTATTTCACTGGAAGAAGCAAAAGAGCTTAATAGACATCAGTAATTTTTTTCTGAGTGCCCAGCCACTGATTAAAGCAGTACATTTTCCTACAGCAGGTTAATTAATCTTTACACAGTCCTGTATGTAAACTCCATTCACTAAAGTTTATTGGACTGAATGTTGTACAGCCTGAATGTTGTACAGCCAGATGATGGCTCTCATCCTTATCTTCAGTGGAAGTGCTGGTAAGAAGTGGATATTTTATCTTGAATAGTGCCAAAATATCAGTCTGATCAGTTCTGATCTGGGCAAAGTATAGGGAGGCTTCCTAGGGATGAAAAGACCTCATTAACAAGCTTCAGTCCATTGCAACCCTGGGGCTACATTACTGTAAGATAGACAGAAACCTCCTGGTCTTCTCTGCACTGGTCACTGCACAGCTGAAGATGTGGGACAGGTAGAAATGAGACAAAAGGGATAACCAGAACTGCTGGTAGACGTAAATTCTACAGTCAGGGACAGACTGAGTCACAGGCTTAGAGAAAAGTGAACACTGGTGGTCTTTGGGATTGTTAAAAAAGCAGTTGCAAAGAGTGGGAATAAACAGTTCTTATCCACTGAAAACGGGAGAAGTAAAAGCAGCTTTGAAGATTCTGTCATTTGTGAAAATTTTAGATTATTCARTTGTGGATTTAGATTTTTGGAAAATATTTGTTTTCTATTCTAGAGTCTTTCTGAAATCACCTCTTTAAGCTAATGAGACATTTAAGCTAGACATTAGGAAGCATTTTCTGATGATGACGGTGACTCCATCCCGTCACACATGGCTACGAAGGTTAGGCGAGTCAGCGAATGTCTGCTGGGAGCACGCCGGACATCGCCGGCCCCGCCGTGCTGTGGGGGAGGCAGGGGATGACCTTGGCAAGCCCCAGACAGTCCTGTTCCCCATCACTCCAGCAAGCCTGAAGATTTACTTTCACCCTGAAGGTAATCAGTCAGTCGTGATTTTGACCTACAGTTTAATGTRCTCTCTTGCTATAGTTACAGACATCCTCCTTCTGGTTATGCTCCCTGCTGTGACTAATGGCATCTTTGCAGTTAAAGAGGTGGTTTTTAAAGAAAAACATCCAAGTTTCAGTGCTGCTACTGAGTTTACAGTTTTAGCAAAAACAATGGCACAGCTGTCCTTGCTATGGACTTGACATTCTTTGGGTGCAAATGTGTACATGCACATTAATACACCTTTTGAAAAAAACGCTACATACATGGGAAGCAACAATTTTTTTCTGCTAGTGTTTATGCAAAGGATCATCAGTCTTGGTATTTGCAGTGAAGTACATWTAAAGTTCAGCCTCCGTTCATATGAAATAGTCTTGGTCAGCCAAAGCTTTCCAAAAACTGAATTATTTTGCACAAATGKAAACAAAAATGGAAATGAGTTTGCAAAGGATCAGGAACTGAATACCRCACAACATACCAAGATATTAAGGAAGCTTTACAAATCTGATCCTGCAAGTGTGATTTTCTGAAAGATGTTTAAGGGTGACACAAGAAGCCATTTTTTAAAGATAGAACCATGAGGATTTAATTGATATTTTGCAAAATATCTCAACCATTCATAACTACTGCTTTTTAAAACATTGCAATGATTGAAGGTTAATTCTCCAAACTGAAGAAYAGGTTTTTAGATTTAATGATAAGATTCCTTTAAATAAATTCAATATATTCTTTTGTCTGTGTAGATGCTGATGAAAATTTTGAGAAAATGCTCCATTCATTTAAATCTCCTTCCCTTGTTTTCATTTTATAAATAGGTTCCCTATAAACCTCTAAGCCCAATTAAATTCAAGGGCAGCAGATCACAAAAGYTAATGCTACTTGACCAAAATTTCTACTCTGTGTGGCAAGAAAATCAGCAGAAAGTAGCTTAGGTTTTTCTTTCCTTTGCTATATAAGACTGCAGATGTCATTTGGATACTAATTGGAGTCATTGTGAAATCATGTTAGATGCCCTGTTCTCATTCAATATGTGRCAGGTAACATAGTACCTAAGTTCTTCAAGAAAAGATCAATGACAAAAAGGTAGTTWTCTGCTGCAGGGAGAAGACAGACAATTAGAAAATCACTATTTGTATTCAATCTCTGTTTACACTGGTTGACCACATCTCTTGCAAGTGCGCGTTTCTCTCCAGCTTCAGAAATACACAAATATATCAGCACCAGAAGTCTCCTCTCGTTTTAGTTTGCAATTCAGGATTGCTTTATTAATCAACGCAAGATGCATTCATTGAACTGGATTAATCCTGCATAAGTAATTTTGAAATTTCCTGCTGAAGTTATTTTTCATTTCTGGGAACAAATCATTTATTTGGATTTTCATATATCAGGATCACAGAGATTTACCACAGTCAGATTTTAATTTTAGTTACATCTGAGCTGGCTTATATATTAGGGTGCATAGTTTTGCATGAGAGCATCTTCTAAAATCTGTAATTGGTGTGGAACACTGACATGCACAGAATACATCTGACAAGGTCCAGAGAGTTAGGTTCAGTTTCGCTGATCAACATCTATGCTGCAGATTAACTGAATCTTTTATGGYATTACAAGCCCTCTAGAATTCATTAGTGTGCTTTCCCTTCCTGCAAACCACTCTGACCTCCACTGCTGCCGTCACCGCTTCCTTGGACTGGACCCGAGAGGCTGAGACACTGACTGTTTTCCACTGCTGCACTAATAACAGGAATTAGAAATGTGTATCTTAAAACTGCCCTGGAGTGTGTGCATCAGCACTTACCTTGGCCTTTTAGCATTGCTTGGGATTTCTGTCTCCTTTGTTTGTACCCAGAAAGCTCCATTTAAATTGAAATATGGTCTCTCCCTTAAAAGCAGTGGAACTAGAGTACTTTGTTGATGAGTGATTATAATACAATAGAAACCAGTATATATAATGAGGTTTGGCATGGATTATTYTCAGAAATTGGCTCACAGATGCAGCTAGCAGAGTAAATCATTGTATTAAAAGCAGAAAGAGAGACAAACACATGAAGGAAAGYAATGCCAGCTTTTGGGAGGTGGGTGCACAGTACCTTCGAAGATAGGACTGTAATTAATGAAAARCATATTTTTCAMATGCYCTCTTTGTCATTCTTAAAGGCATGGGTACAGGCTGCAAGTCACCAGCAAATGAGTTTTCTCAGCCGGTGGATGGGACCACAGCTCAAGACCAGGGMAATACCTTCATTCACCAATTTGTTGTTTTCCAGACCCTACTCTGCAAAAGTGCCTAGGTGAGTTTGTCATGCTGAGGACAAAACAGAGGTTAAGGTTTGGCAGGAAGGACAGGAGAGAAAGAGAACTATGGAATAGCCCATGTGTCCAGCTCCCAAAGATGACTCTAATCAGAGAATCAGAAACAGAAAAGGCACTTCCCTCCAATGCTGCTGGGACTAGGAATTGTGACTCATTTGCTCTTCTCGTGCTTCCCACTACCAGAATCAGCTCTCCTCCCTTGTCACAGGTGCTGGCAGTGGTTGGGTGTTCACCACAGCCCAGGCACTGCAAGGGGGTGTCACTGGGCATCTCTTTCATGGTTTTTTTTGTGCTGAAGTCCGTGCATTGAAAGCTTGAACACTGCAATACCTAAGTACTCTGCTGATTTATCCTTCTGCTTGACAGGTAGACCACTGAAAATGATTAGCTGAATACCATCACCCAMGGGCTTATTTTGTTAGTTTCATGTCTATCTTGTGTTGTTTTCTATTGAATTTTCTAATGTTTCTCTTCTGCTCTTTGTATTGCCTTTCCTGTTGTTTTTTYCAGCCTTGCTCTGATATGTGCTTATCAGAAACCATCTCTGCTTTTCTCATTACTCCTGATTTTTTCTTTGCCCTTGATTCTCAAAAACTTCCCTTCTCCTCTCACAATCTTGCTTTCTATTTCTTCCTTTTATTCTTATCTCTTCTTTCTTAGTTTGCTCTCTTCCTTTCTAAATTGTATCTCTGCCCACTGCATCCTTCTCCCACRTAACTTAAAAAAACCCCACAAAACAAACATAAATCTCTCTTCCTTCCTCTGCTGAAATAAACTCATTAATGAAACAATTCTATTCATTATGCTGTCTTACCATACTTGCCACTGGCTGACTTTTCCATTCCTTCAAAGATCTGAACAGGATTGATTCCCTCCCACCAGAACACTCTTTCACTGTGCCCACAGCCACCCTCCAGTAAAGCTCACGCTKGCTGTAAACACAGGAGCCAGTTTGCCCAGTGCAGCACCCTGATTTGCATAGGGAGGTTCTGGYCCCTGACAAAGGTTGGTAGGCATGAATAAACAATSCTTGAATAGTAACTGGCCTTGRTMATGCTTCTGCTTCCTGGTAGAACCTCCTGCTTTTACTTTGTCTTCTCAGCCTGGCAATACCTCTTGTCCCWACTCCTCTACTGCACGCCCATGCCAGCACTTTGCCTCCAAGAACTGAAATATCCATAGTTAGAAGGGCCACTTGCAACAGGAGGGACATTGTGAAAAGGTCTGAAGTTGCCATTACCAGCACTGAATTCCCCAAAGCAAGACTGGGCTCAACAAAGCCCTGTCCTTTTCACTTACCTTACCGTGGGACAGAGGAACAGAGGGAGCAGCGCAAGGCAGAGACATTTCAGAGGCAAGCAGTGGCTTCTTCAGTCACAGCAGGCACAGGGGTGAAACTTTCCCTGCTGAAAGAAGGTGCTGCTTTCCCAGGCCAGGCACTGTGCTCAGGGGAAGACCAGCTCTGCGTTTTACTGCCGTTCTGCATTGACAAGCACTGAGTAATGACACTTGGAGAACAATGAGGCCGTTACAGAAYGCCACAAAATAAAGGAAGTTTACACATCTACATGATAAAAAAAATTCCAAAGAATTTAATGTAGATATTATTTATACATACACTTTGTAAGTAGGAATATGGCAGACAGCTGAATTAGTACATAAAGTTTTATTTAAAGTTCCCCCCCTACAAGCAAGCTTCATTTACACAGTCTAGTACTGTACAAAATTTACATTCTTTGTGTGACTTATTTAGTTAGCACTTTTTCCTTGGTCATGCCTTCCTGAAAGATAGAAAGATTTAGATACAGTCCTCGTAAATCTTTAAATTATCTTGGTAAAAAAAAAGGAACCATTTAAAAGGAAAAGAAGTATCCTTTTAAAATGGCGCATTTTAGTAGACAGGTGACAGTGTTCAGTGGCAGACCTTTTAAATGTCATACAAGGTTTCCTCATTTAGTATCTTAACAGTTTCTTTTATATATATTTATATTTATATACTTTCAACAGGAAAGGAAAAAAAAGTCATGATTGCACCAAATATATTTTACAAGGGATCCCTTGGATCTGAACAATATAAATAAATACAAAACCAACTAAGATTGCACTATATAGGAGAAATGGATTGAGATTTCAGGATGTACACTCCACCTTTATGAGTTCCTTAGTGATGCTCACTGGAAAGCTCCCCAAGGGCACATTTAAATGTTAGCTTCTTCAGATAATTATTTTGTTTAAACATTTTTTTTTCCAGGCGTGCAGCTACCTCATCAATTGGATTATTGCATTTGTATGGTATCAGTCTTTACTGCATTACTCCAATTTTACAAGTTGTGTAATTCTTCTGCAAGCAAGGGAGTTGCAATAAAACTGGACTGATGCCAGAGAGAAACAGTCCCATGGTACTTGCTCTCCATTATTTATACTGCTCTCAAGCATCAATATATAGTGTAATTTCTGTGTACATTCACCCTTTTTCTATTTTGCAGAGCAAATAATGAAGTCTTTCTCCCATCTATTGCCTCTGCAGCAGAAACCAACCTCCAGTAGCTTCCTGTTTCTTGCTTAATGCACTAGCATTAAGTCCTGTCGTGAAAGATATGTGCAGGGTTGAAAATGTAGGATCTGAGTGTCCTTTGCCTTTCAYCTGGTGCAGCCAGCTACAAGTAGGCAAATTAAAGGCCAGATATTTAGCTGATATAAAGTACATCCATTGGCTTCAATGGAGTAATATCAGTTTACACCAGTGAGGAGGGTGGTCCTGAGGATAATGAATGCAGCACTAGTAAACCACAGTGGAAGAATTATGCACATACTTTAATGAGGTGCAGATTACTATGTTTGTTAACTGCAAGGTGGTGAAGAATCAGGCTCAGATTTTGTCACTGCTTTTGCAAAGCCAGGACAGAGAGACATAAGCTTAACACACAGACAGTCTGATTTGTGCAAGCAACTATGACTTCATGAAGCAAATCCTAAATGCTACGGATCCCATGTAGGAGCATTCTGAACTAGCTTTGCAATGTGTAAATAATTACACAGGCTATAAGGCAGTGGAAAGTCTAGCCTYATATTACTTTGGATCAAAAGTAAAACTCTCTCACAGTGCATCTTAAGATCAACCACWCAGGACTACTTTAACTACTTACCAATGCCTCTCCAAAAATGTGCATAAGCACTTCAGAGTCCAAAGCAATAAATTTATGAGTAAATGTAGCCATGTCTTTGGAAAGAACTAGCACAGGTGCTGATATCTAACAGGTTAGTAAAAAGGAAGTAAGGTTTCTGGTGCTTYGTTAAGTGGTCATAGAAACAACTTATTTTACAAAGCCAGATTTTAAGCTGTAGGATTCAAATTCTGTTATACTAATGCAAAAACAGTCATTCCATGTGATTTCAGTGAAATGACTCTGACTTTACACAAGTGTGATTAGAAGAATTTGATCCTAATCCCTAAGCTGCTATTGCAAGAARTGCTCTGTAAAGCATAGCTTTCATTGTAGTCTGCTTTCTGCTGCACTTGCACATGGGGACTTTGGAGGCAGAGTGTATTAGTTGCCAAGCTGTGCAAAAACTGAATGATATTTCTTTACCTTTTATAATCTTCTGATGCTGTGTTGCTTGAAGAGCATATGAAGTAGTTGTAGGTTAGGATTACAGAGGAGGAGACAATTCTGCAATGCAGTGTGAGCTTTTCACTATCTGAATTCTGAAGCATTCATGAAAACAACATCCTCATGACTTCAACACAGATCACATGCAGGTAGGTACAATGCACAATACTGATCTTGTCTCTTCAGGCTGTATTGAACAGTTAGCCATCATTTATTTTTTAAAGTTAAATTTGACGTGAGGAGTGTCTCTGCAGCAGGRAAAGTTTAAATCAGTCTGAAATGGCAGTCTGTCAGTATGTAATGTTCGGTGTGTTTTAGCTACTTGCTTCATAAGACATCAGCACCTATCTGAGATGGGACAACACTTGGTTTTTCTTTTCTTTCAGTTTGCTCCCAAAGCATAAACATGGAATGAGGGGTCAATTATGGTAGCTTTGTTTTAACAGGAATTCTGTTCTAATAAAATATTTACGTCACCCGTCACTGTTTTCCCAAATGCACTCAGTGTTCGTGTCAGTGCTCCCAGACCATCACTTGTTGTAGGGAACACAGGCTGGCAATACCACAGTCGAACACGCAGGTCCTGCAAGGGGCTCCGCAACGTCTCCTTCCAGTTCTGTCCAAGTCCCTTTCTCAGGACTGTAGCAAATRGTAGAAGATTTGTAGGCTCCCTGTAGCAGAACAAAATCTCATATTAAATGTGGCTTTGGTGAAATCCAAGTCACACAACAGCTCTAAAGATATTTGAAAGTGACTCATGATCACTCTAACTTAGAAACCCTTAAAGAGTTTGGGGTTTTTTTCAGCATCYAGCCTCTGAAAATCAGTCTCCTTTACAAGCATCTCACAAGCCTATAGTCCTATGAATCACTTGATTTTCAAATTACTCCATATGGTTGAAAACAGTGTAATAATAACTTATCTAAATAGAAAAGCACGAAGGTGAAAAAACATTCCATGCTCTCCACAAGCTGAAAACCAACCCAAACCTGCCCCTGCAGTTAATTCCCCCCTTATCTCCTCTCCACCCCATCTGCACATTATATGGACCAGCCACAAGAASTCAGAAGGAAAAGAAAGTTGACTGTAGAAAGCAGGTACACACCATACTCCAGCTGTAGCCTCCTACAAGGTAAATACTGTCATCAAGGACTGCGCAGCCAGGACCACTGCGACCCTCCAGGATCGGAGTCTGAAGGATATTCCACTGGTCACCTTTTGGATCGTAGCATTCCACAAGCATTACATCGAGATGGGAGAAACCTGSATGAGGGCATTGAGAAAAAAGAAMATGTGTTATGACATAGTGTTTTATTACTTGTTTTACTGTTACCTTTATTAAATTACAGTTACAACTACATTATTATGATTACARCATAATTGTTAAACCTTTTTCTAGAAAATATTTTCACACACATTTAAGTCAACTTCTGTAACATTAATGCTTCATTATTTCAGTTCAAATAAATCTGGTGAAGATTTTTGCCATTAGTTCTATGGAAAACCTGACTGCATCAGGAAACACTCAGTAATAACTTACCAGTGACACAAGCTGGTTCAAGCAAAATTCTTCCTCATCTATCAGTGCTGATACAAGTTTGAAGATGTAGGAAGAGACTGTCCTGGCAGTCTCTCTCAAAAGTAAGCAGATCTAATCTATTSAAAAGTGAATGGATTGAATTTTGCWCRGAAATCAATGTCCARCAAGTCCAGGAAGAGCTTAGACAACCAATGCCACTCGATTCTAGAGGGACAAAGTACTTAGTATGATGGACATGATGTGCAGGACAGTTTCAATTYTCCAGCTGATTTAAGGTGYACCCTAAAGCACACAGCTGTGGTAMAGTCTTTAAGGCAACAAAAAATGTTACCACAAAAAATGGTGGTCCCATCTTCCCTGATAGGCCAAAAAATGGTCCAAGTGACTGCTGCTGTTTGATCACCAAAGGGCAGAGGGGTCTCTGCTCAAGATTCTCAAGCTGTATCAATTAATATGAATGAAGTGAGCTGAACACAGACAGAGGCAGGAGTCCCAGTCCCTGCTCCAATATTCAGGCATTCTCCTATCTCAAACTACCTTCCTTAGCAGATCATCAATAAAATAAGGACTTTCTTATTAAGTTGAGGTGCTTTACCTAATACTTCAGTCTTCCCTTCAAGGTATGACAGCACAGAAAAGCGAAATTTTCTGCAAAAAGAGTATTTGGAGATATTGGCACTTCTCAAGGAAGCAGTTTTCTAGAACATTATTTATGTCAGGACTGAATTGGTAATATGAAATAATTCTTTGCTGCTTTAAGTTTTTCAAGGGGCCATAAAAGGCCACTGCTGTGCACCCAGAACACATCCAAAGCTCTGTAACAAAAGCAGTATGCACATGATCAGCTGTGATGTGATAAATGCATCACTAATACTACTACACAGTTCCAGGTACACAAAGGAGGGCTTTCCCATGGAGCCCTGCTATTCCCTGCCCATGGAGAATTTGTATTGTTTCATCCACACTTCAGTCCCTTCCCTCYTCTCTGTTCTTGCAGTTCTTCCTTTCACTATATAGGAGAAACCAATTTTTTTCCGAAAGTCCTTTTACCAGACACTCATGTCTTTCCTGGATGTTAAATACCTCTCTCAACAGTGAGCAGTTCATACATAACTGTGTATGAACATACATAAYTAAGACACCCAGGGCAACAGTTGTAGAGGCAAAAATGCAAGGCTTATGAGAAGTAGGTGACACTGTGAAGAAGAAAGAAGGCGGCAGAATAGAAGCAATTCAAGCTGATGCAAACCCAGGCATCTGAGAGCTGTGACAGATTTTAGTTTTGCAGGAGGAAAAGCCAACACTGTGGAGCACTGAAACCGCTACAAAATTTGCAGGTATTTATGTGCAAGCAGCTTTTGCCCTCTTCCCCTACTAAGATCCAGCCCAGAAACACCCATGACAACTGGGGGTGGGGAGTGGAGGCACAGGAGCCATGAACCTGCCTGCAGGGATTTATGCACCAGTGCTATTCATCAGGGAAAACTTACATATGGGACTTTGTCCCCTGCATGCTCCACAGACACTCAGATCTCCAAAAGCAGCATGTGGCTTTACAGTGTCATGGAGACCCAGCTACTGGAGTCACACATGACCTGACCTTACTGGCAGTAAACTTTTTCTTCTATATTATGATTTTATCTTGTTGAGAGTTTTTTGTTGTTGTTTTTTTTTTTATTTTAAACATTAAAGAAGAAGAAAAAAAGTGAACATAAACTATCAGATATTGTCATGGGACAAAGGAGCAGGAGGTGTGCTTTTTGTTTAGGTGGTGGGATTAAGAAGCATCTCTTTAACACTAACCACAATGACATATAGGTATTAAGATAAAAACACCAGATGCCTAAGCAATAGATATTTTAGTATAACACTTTTTCAAAAGATAAAAACAAGAGACCTCTAAAAAGAGTTATAATAAACAAGCTACATTTAATACTAAAAAGGGATCTAAAGAGCCTAGTCCTAATATTTGATGACTAGAAGTTTGCTTTTTTTTCTCTTCATTAAATCAGGAGCTTGTTTTTGTGTGTTGCTCTGAAYAAAGCTCTCTTTAACTGCACATTTTGGAAAATGATTTACAGAGGAAAATATTGCTGGTACTTTCRGGTCAAAGAATAATCTGTTTGTTTCATTGAATTCTTGGTAATGACAAATTGTCCATGCCTTTGAGTAATGGAAGCTCCCATTTTTATTATCTAAAGCATTCATTACTCATCTATTTAATGTACTGTTATAATTTTAAAATAATTTGCATAAAATGTTTTTAAAATTGCTGGCTCAAGTGTCCTGTTAAATTGTGTTGCTTGGTTTTGAATTTATTTAACAGTGACTGTCTAACAAAAATATCCTTTATCAGAGATGTGGGACACTGAGATACTTTCTAAAAATTAAAAATGTGACCTTTCAAATGGTTTCCTCCAATTGCATACAGTCGATCATTCATTACAGCCAAAGTGTGGATTGCTCGTTTTGTGTTCATGTCCTGTTTTCGGGCCCAGACGTCCATCACAGGGTCATAGCAGTACAGCCASGGGACATATTCTCCATTGTGAACACCTCCTGCAAAGTAAATACATATTAGCTAATTAATATAAAGAAAGAAATTGTGCTTCAGCAGGAATTTAGCTCTCTGATTTTGGGGTTCTGCGATTTTTTTTAATGGTGGTTTTGGGTTGATTTTCTGRTTATACAGCAGGAGTTATACAAGACACTGGCCTGAAATATAGATCTTGCCATTGTGAACGGCTCCTGCATGGGCTGCCAAGGGCTGTGGTAACGAAGACACATAACGCCACTCATTTGTCTCCAGGTTGTAGCACTCCACACTGGACAAGTAGCCGGTTTCGTTTCTTCCACCGATGACATACAAGTTCTTGTCAAGGCGGCAGGCGTAGAAACTGGCCCTCCTGGAGGACAGGGCACRACACAACAGAACAAGCCAACAACARACCAATTAGCCATGTCAAATATTTTCTTCCCCCTCTCCAGCTGACTCCCTGAACTGAGAGAGGTGCTCCTTTCAAATGCTCCATCAGAGACAATTGTCCAGGAGCTTCACATGCTTACAGCTATCCTAGAGACTGTGGCTGATTTGCTAATCAAATACACACTTCACGTAAAAAAATATTAGGCACACGTAAAACTGCCAGAAAATATCCCTTTTCAAAGCTGTTTGTTGCTTTTTCACACCCGTGAAAGATAAAAGGGTGCTTATTAATGTTTGGGGCATTACCTTGTAAGGGATATAACAACTCAGTAAGACAAAGTGAAAAATGAGGTAGATAATGTAACAATAATAAATTATCTTGACATTCACTTTCTTTATGGTCCTTCAAGGGTCATTGTTCCCAATTTACTAAGAGAACCACATCATCAAAATTTTTCTTCAATTATCATTTTTTTCTTCCTTCTGCAGTACTGCAAATAGAACAACTTTCCTTAYGCTAGCCACAACGCTACATTTCCACCCTTTAACTCAAAAGAGGTCTGTCTTCATCCAACTAACCCTGAGAAAAGTTTTAGCCACCTGTCTGCTTTTACATTCAACTCAGGTATGCAGGAAAAGTTAATTTTTCTGGCGAGGACTGTCGGGCATATATTAGTTTGTCTTCCTTGCGCTTCCAAAATTAATGGTGAGCGCTTGCTGATGAAGTAAAAATTGAATACTGGATGATTTTGAGAGACTCTGGTTGGTGTAATCCACTTCCAGGGAAAGCTCATTCCAGGGAAAGATCATTCAGCAGCAGGAATGTTTCCTAGAGTAGAGACCTTTAATTTTAAGCTGCAATAACATGAGAAARGAAACTGCAAAAGAGCATAGCTGGGCTAGGATGAAGAGCTGTACAAAATATTGAATGACAAGAGCTGTCAGTCCCCAGTGTAAAAATTTCTCCTGGGTGAAACCAGAATGACGTGGGAGCCCAGACATGAGCARGAAGGCCAGGCACAGCAAAGTGTAGCTCTGACAGCTCCTGCAAAGCAGGCACTCTGGAGTGTGGCTGTTCTTGCCAAACCCTGCTCTGTGGCTGATTCAGTGCGCTCTGGTTCCTGCCCAGGCACCTTCATTTGAATCTGGGAGCAGCTGCATATTTCCATCCTGACTCAGGCAGTAAATCTCAGGGGCTTGAAGGTCGCCTGCACCATCAAGGACTTGAACCTGCARACCACTGCAAAGCATTTGGGATGAGCAGTGGCACACACAGAGCACAGCACCCCCAGTGAACAGCTCCAGCATGTCCAACTCCTCCCCAGGCTTCCTGTGAGCCACCCATGACCAGGTGAGACAGCAAAGTCTGGTGTGTCCTGTCCCTATCCTGACATCYAGCCAGGCATGCTGAGGAGCATTTCCTTCAGCAAAGGCAGGAATAAGATCTTGCTCTTTTGCACAGCTACCTATCTTCACAAAATTTGTAGTGTCCTTTAACACTCTGGAGAAATGTGCCCCTTTGTTAAATGTGTCTGAGCCTGGCTGGTGGTTTGTAAGTTGAAAGAGAAGTCAGACAGACACCAAGAGACACAGCCATGGAAACATCAGGGCTGGCTGGGTGTTGAGGGAACAGATTTGATGCATCACTGCCTGTTTCTGACTTTACTTTTGTGATTTGGTGCACACCTGACAGGGCTCCTCACCAGCCAGGGTCACTGGGCACCTCCTGCTCATTTCTTTGCTCTCACCTTGCCTGGACATGGGCAACTTGGACAGTGTGGGACAGCACCCTTTGCTGAGTGGGGCTGGAAACTCCACCACAGGGAAGACTACTGAAAAAAATCCCATGAAAATATGAGGACAGGAACACTGGTAAGTGTTCCCAGATCAACTGATGAATTAAATAAGACCATTTAATTTATCTGTCAGTGGGCAGATAGAAGCTGATGGCATATTTTGCTCTGCATGGTCGGGCAGCAAATTGTGCATCTATGTTTTTAGCCTGATATTCTATGGAAACCAAGCTAATTTGATTACACTGTACATGTACCCATGTCTGCCTACTGTTGTCTCCTAAAAAAACTTGCTGGCTGATTTCATTCTAATTTGACAGAGGCTATAGGTGTGACAGGCAATCATGTGCTTTCTGAGAATATGTGATGGGCCTGAGGCAACACAGCCCACAGTTGCCCCAAAAGTAGGAAAAGCTGTAGAAATCACATCCTGTTGGATATGAGAGAGCYTGCATGGGCAGGTACACATTTTCCAAGCTTCCTGTGTTCAGCAGCCACAAGGCACAAACCCACAGGCTGCCTGTTGCCAGTGCTCCCCCATCCACTCGTCTGTCCTTGTGCACCTTCTCTGACAAACCCATTAACAAACTGCTCTCAGCAAGTTTTGCTTTTTTTTTTTTTAGTTCAGGTTTAATAAACAGAGGTAGACACAATTTGCATGCATTATTCTTTTAACCAGGATTTCACTGACGATATTCTGTACGTGTACTCCTGGTTTCATCCACACAGTGTCACTATAAGGAGCCAAAATGAAAGCATCAGCACACTTCACTCTTCAGCTTGGATGTGAACATTCACTCGGTAGSTTCTGTCACAAATATTTTAGGCTTTCTGGGATTTTTTGAGTTTTCAATGATAGTGTGTAAGGGCATGCTGTCATAGTGTGTACAGGCATGCTGTCAAGTGATGACTTTTAAACTGCTGTAAAATATGATTCAGATTAAACTATAATACAGCAATCTTTGCATGAAAACTTTCCCTTCGATACTGGGAAGACACTATCCATTCTAATCAGATAGCAAGAATGTACCACAGGATCTGAATATGGACAACAAGACAATTATTTTGTGATTTTCTTCAGAACTTGAAGGTACTTGATGTTCACTGGTCTCTAAAATGCTTTTCCTTCACACTCCTTCACTCAACCATCAACCCAACCAACTTCTTCTTTCAAGTATACACATATAAAAGGGAAGATCTTCCTTGTGATTTTYACACATTATGAATTTATGCCCTGAAACACCAAATAGAACTACCAGTCTCAGGTTTAAAGTTACCATGCTATTACTGATAATCACAATGTCTGGACCTGATTTCAGAGTCACTTAGAGAGTGCATGCTTTGCATTTTAAAAAATAAGTAATCTCAATAGGAGTTGACCTTACTATTGTTAAAGTCAAACACAAAAATAAAATGTTAAATTTTATTATCTCTTCTTCTGTGCCTTTTCTCACCTCACTCAGCCTCAGAGAGTACATTGACCTGCTCATTTCCCACTTCCATTTGAGCTTCTTCAGAACCTGATACAACACCATGCTTTTTGCTGGTCTTCAAACAAAAYTTTTTAACTCAGAATATAAGAAAAMGCAAGTTGTTTTAAATGTTGTTTTGTTCCATACACCTTGAAAAGCTCTGTGTTAAGCTGGCAAGATTCAACAGCTCTGACTGAGGTGTCCAGCTGAGGCTCACACCACAAGTTCAGATACAACTGCTACAAAGATTGCTCCTTCAGTATCTGTCTTAGTCTAACTGAAGTGCTCTCCAAAAACCTTCCTGTTGTTATCGMATTGGCAGGCAGATGTGTGTTTCCAAAGCTTATGAGTCATTTGCTGGTTCTCTAAACAACAAATTCCTGATAACACACTTTTCAAAAGCATCTGTTTTTGAGATGTTCCTCAAGTGAAAAGAAACCAAACTTGGCTTTAAAGAAAATACACTGGTGACATTGAATCTATAATGGGATTAAACTTTTCTTTATAGCTCATACAGTAAAATCAATCATATATGGATTTTGACATGTGAGATGAAAGTTTACTTATCAAATATTTCACACAGATTTTTGACTTGAGAATATACTGCCTGTGAATGAGTCCTGCATTTACCTGGCAGTCATTTCAAAGGAGCTATTATAGTCYATGCAGCCAATTATTCTCAGACTAAAATTCCTAAGTAGGTTTTGACTTGATGGACCATAATGGCTCAGAAAAACGGATTAAACAGTCTGTCTTGTCAATGGTGCCTGCATTATGCCAGCAGAGACAGGGCATGACCCTGTACTCCTAGCAGGGGGARAACAGCCTGTTGACTTTAATGGGAACTTTATCTCACTAAAGGAGCTGGGAAACGTAATTGCATAAAAGCTCTCTCTTGTTCGTATGATCTTCTACAAACTGGGCCAGTCCCCACCTCTGAAGGTTCCAACAACTCTGAGGAAGTTGTCAGGATYGTGTAAATAAACCATCAAAAACATTTTAGAAAGTGATTTTATAATCCCTGTTTTCCAGCAATAGCCCTGACACTTGGGAGCCTTTGAAGAAAAGCAATGGGTAAGCCCAGGAGCTATGTGTCCTGGGCAAAAGAGGTGACAATTTACGTTGTCATAGCAAAGCCCCATGCAGAAGGAACTATGTATGAGTGATCCATGGTGTTTCAGTACCTCCCTAAGGAGCTGTGGTTCTCATTACCAATGTGCTGAACATTACAGTTTATTGTGGGCAGGAGCAGGAGCACAGCTGAGTTTCTGCCTCTTGGCTGAAGGCGGCAGCCTCAGCCAGAGCACAGGGCCAGTCACCCGCTGCACGGTTTTCCAGAGAAACACAGCTGGCCAATGTGGAGGTGGAGAAACTCCTACTGCGTCCTTTCTCCAACCCTCAACTGCCTACTTCTGCCTTCTGKACTTTGTCAGCCCAATAAACCCAACCGCTCAGCCAGCCACCAACAGCCCTCAGGAATTTTCCTTGGAGATACCCAGAGGGCCTCATCAGGACAGAGATKAGGCTCCATGGAAGAGCTCCAGGCTCCACACAAACACCAGTCGGTCTCCCAGTCAGTCTCCTGGGCACAGTGATGCCCAATCTGATGCTCACCTCCTGTCTCCCCCACACCAACACCTAAGCCAGCAGTGACTCAGTCTGGGAAGCTGAACCAGAGTGGAAAGTGTCCCTCTGTTTTTAAGTAAAACCTCACAGCTGGGAAGGTTATCCCACAGTGCTGGCAGAAAAGAGGGAGAAGGCTGGGTGCTGCCTAAGTGGGGACTTAAGTCAATCAAACTGAATCATGAACAAAGGTCCTTGAAAAAATCTGCACTGATATTTTACCCCTGGAAATTTGAAAAGACAGCCATATTTCCATGCATCTCATAAGACACACCTCAAATCACGAGGCTGAACTGAATCCAATACATTTATGATTGCCAGACATCTGAATACTGTGGACAGTCAACAAAAAAAGAACTGTAATATTGGCATGGAATAAGAAAAGCATGTGAGGSAGACACTGTGAGATCTTTTGTATATGGGATCCATGAGAAAATGGATGCTGAAGTAAAGGAAGGACACTGAATATTTTTTTCAAATAACATTGTAACTTTGGATCTTCTGCCTTTGATATTCTTATGAAACATGCAACATTCAGTTTCAGGTATAGGTGATTTTTTTTCTGTAATGGTAGGATTTGGGGTCCACAGTTAAGTTCACGTCATCTTTACGAGTCATTGCTCAAGTCCACATGCACCTTTGCTCTTTGGTACACAGCAAGATTAAAACATGAGCAATTCTAATYTGCACTTGCTGACAGCAACTTCACTCAAAGGCCACCTAGGACTAAGGATCCTTTGACAAGTGGAGACATGTTCAGGAGAGCTTTTCGTGGCTGGTGTGGTGAAACAGGATGGAGTCAACATGTGAGGGTTTCAGTTATYTGGCTATAATTACTGCTTGTTTACYRCAAACTCATCMTGACATTTCAGTCACAGAACATGACAGGACACTATGGAGACTTCCTTCAGATTGTACTCAAGCAAYCAGTAATTGCATAAAGTCCATGACTATTTTGCATGAGCTAGCACTGCAGGACTTGGCATCTGGAGTTTGGAGTCAGAGAAGTTTTAAAAATTAAAGAGACAAATGTGATGCAACTGCAGGCTGCAGTTTTATTTGTGTTTCCAATGCTTCTATAGGCCTCCTTACTACCAGAACTAAACCAAACCTCAGCTGCTCTTAGGATGAGAAAACAGAAATTGAAAAACACATAGCAGGTTTTTACCTCTCTTGCATGGGTGGAAGTTGTATCCAGCTGTTAAACCTGGGATCGTATCGGCTAACAAAGTTTGTACTGTGTTTGCCTGTAAAGATAGATTATTTTGACACTCAGCTGTTTGTTTCATGTATTTAACATCATGATTGTAATATATATTACACACACTTCACAAGTTGACACCTTTTATGAAGGGTTCCCCCTTTTACAACAATGTATGATTACACTATGTGTACAGTAATAATTCAACAAATGGGGCACTGCAAGGTTTGAATTAGCAGTCACTAGCAGTAAAAGCAGATAGCGATTATTCTTGGTCTTTGTAATAAGATCTTGAAAATGTGTATTTAAATTTACTTACACACGCTGTGGTATTTTCACAGCCACAATAAATCACAGCACTAAACAAAACTGCTGCCCAAAAGAGGGCATCCCCATGGTATTTTTATGACTAGAGTATTTTATGTGAGGTAAAAAAAAWTAAAGGGAGAACATGTGCTTTTCTTTCTCCTCTCATCATTTCTACGTGGAACATGGCAAAAACCCCTTGTGCAAATAACCTGGAGCTGCATAAGCCATCAGCATGGGGTATGCAGTGTTTGCACCAGATGGTTTATTCTACCATGTACTTTCRGTGTAAGTTAGAAGGAATTACAGATGTGCATCGAAGGGGCAATACACTCTTAAGAGTTTTATTCCAAGTGTGTTAGCTAAAATACGAAGCATGAGCAACATACACCAGCTAACTAGCTTCTCTCTGCTGTCAAGCCCAAGAACTGTGTTCATGTCTTCACGATATTAAGATTTCACCTTATTTTACATGCAGATTGACATCAAAGCAAGAAAACTGAAGCATGAGAGTGCATGGCAATTTCCTGTAACACCTGAGACTTCAATAGATGAGCATTTTAAAAACAGAAACCTTTGTTTATGTAYGTGTGACTAAAAAATTGAATTAGAGGCTTCACAGGCCAGCAGAAAAACCTAACTCCCTGTGTCACAGTTCTATAAATGGTCACTGGGCATTCTACAAGRTGAATATTTTTGCATCAGACAAGCCTCTTCAGGATTGGCTCGCTTTGCTTGCTCCACTCCAYGCTTACTTCAGCATGTGTAAACAGMCCATCAAAACCATGGAGAAGAATAACAATACAGCAAGAATTTGTATTCGTAATAATTTAGGATCATGTTCTACAAGAAAACAGAGAAATAAACCGCACTGACCGCTCTGGAAGTAAAGTGATTTCCTCGCCATGTTATAAGCATGTTCTTTATGAAGAGAGTAGAGCAGAGGACTGATGAAGAATGCAGCATCTCCCTTCAAATCCAGCATGGTGCCTGACAAGGACCCTGCTGAGYGCCACTCGAAGACATGACCATCTCAGCACCAGCTCAAGACATCGGGTGAGATGCCCACACTCTAAGGGCAGCTGGTCATTCTGACACTGGCCTTAGTGAAGTGAGGCTTTGCTCTTAGTCCCTACCTGGATTCCTTTAGTGTACACAGACAAGAAAGCTATCGATTCAATAAGCAGCAAAACAGTAGCAGCCAGCTAGAACAAGCTCTAGATTTCCCTAAGACATTTAGTAATATCTTTGTATTTTAAAAAGCAGGAATTCAACATAATATAAATTGATCCTGCGTTTGGACTTCTATTTTTTTTTTTGGCTTTTTCTCAATTTCAATGCTGCCATATTCACCACACTTTTCAGAGTTACTGGGACTTCAGTGCTCATTAGTTACACAGCAGCTTGTTCATTGTTGCCTACAAACCCATGATTCGGGCACCCGGGACACAATGTGTCACACACATACTCACTACAAACACCGTGGTTGTAGAAGATTGTACAATGCAGGGAAGAAGAAGGGTTTACTAAGCCTAGAGTGGGAATACGGGATACAAATCTGTGTCCTCCACAGGTAGGGAGATGAAATCAAACTAGAACAGGTACAGAGAACAGCTACTATGGCAACAGGAAGTGCAGAAAGTTCACCTTATGGCAGGAGACAAAGAACTTGGCCTGTTGCACCTGGAAATACAAAAGCTGAAAGGGGATAGGAGTGCTGTCTGTAATACTTTAGAGGAACAAATCTCTAGGAGGGGAAAAAACTATTAAACTAAAGGCTAACCTTGGCATGAGAACAAGGTGATTTAGGCAGTCAAAGAATACATTTTACTGGATATCAGAATAAGGCTCCTAGTCATTTAGAGCAATTGGATTCWCTAACAATTTCCAGCAGGAGTAGTGGGGGCTAGAAATCCAACTGCTTTTCAAATGTAGTTTAGCAAATTTACAAAAGAGGACCATATGATGCCTGTGACAGCAGGAAAGGGCCTGATGACCTAC
The DNA here is from genome assembly GCF_030028575.1 of Malurus melanocephalus. NCBI lineage: Eukaryota > Metazoa > Chordata > Aves > Passeriformes > Maluridae > Malurus > Malurus melanocephalus. The sequence continues at coordinate 515,259 of NW_026623278.1, forward strand.
TTAAATCTGCCTGGTGTAACTGGTTTGCCTGTAGTTTAAATCTGGATTTCAGTTTGAAAGAGAACTCTATTACTTTGCCTTGCTCATCAGTCAGGAGATTGCACATGTTAGGATGCACCTGTCAGAACACAGAACTCGGGACAAGTGGACAGAAATCATGATTAGCAAATTCGAATGATGGGACAAAAGGAAGCAGATGCTGCTCTCTGCTCTTCAGCCATGACAAAAGGTGATGGGCTTTGAAGGTTTCAAGGTTGGTCTTAAATCTACAGCTATGTTGTGCACCCTGTTTCATCAGCTTTTACTCAGGCACAGCCATAAGAGGACATAAAAATGTGAGAAAAAACGTCTGCCATACTTTCTGGGTTGTCATGTAGTCAGCAGAGCACAGAGGAGATGTGAACACTCTTTGGGGTCYGTGCAGTTTCTCAAGAACCAGATGGACTGATGGCTAAAGCAATGTCTTTCCACTGCCCCATCTCTAAGACAATTCTTTACATTGCAAAAATCACCTGGAACATTCTCATTTGAAGCAGAAGCTTTGTAAAGCCTTGGCAAGATGGTTCCAGGTAGATCCAGGTACATCCTGTGCTCTGAGGACAGAAGACAAAGGCCTCTACATAAATTCAAGCGGGCATGAATGAGCTGCTCTCATGTAGCTGCACACTTAGAGCAAACTGGTTTCAAGAGAGAATATACCCTGCTGTAGCACAGGATGTAGTTTATCATTTCAGGTCCACTTTCAGTGACAAGTAAGATCCATATGATAAAGRGATTAGTATAGCAATGCTCATACCTTTTTTTATTGCTATCTTCTCTCTAGAAAAGAATCCCASCACTGGTATTCACAGAACAGGGAAGTTGGTAAATGTCTTCAGCAACATCTTCAGCTCAGGAGATGATCTWGATCTAGGCAATCTTAGACCTTGGGTACTATTCATCTCAAAAACAACTGTGTTTGACTCCTATCTCAGATGCAGGATATGTACCCACTGTACCATCTCTCCACCACCTTGCAATTCAGTTGCCACATGTTTAAAATGGGGGTAATTATACTTCTTTTCTTTTACCCTTCATGTGACATGGCCATTTAACTAAGAACTGGAACAAGGTCTGCCTATCCATGTGCCTACCACCAAATACAACAGGAGCCCTCACTGGATGGATGTGGCCAACGATCCTAAAAGAAATTGTCATTAGGGATACTTTGCCGTCTCCTGTTTCAAATAAAGGACATTCAACAATAAAACTATAGGGCTCTTCTCGTAAGACATATAGTGATATTCTTAACTACACCAGAAACATGCTTATAGGATGGCCTGGATTGTTTGTCTCAGGTTTYAGGGAGTGAACAGATGTAACAATTTTCTATAATTTGGTTTAGTGCAGATGCTGAAATGGGGCATTCACAATAAAATATATGCAGTATATGTAATTTCAGCTGGATCCTCTGGTGTTTTAAAGTAAAAATGTGTACCTGCAAGCTGTTTTATGGTTTCTCAGTCATAATTATCTCTGTTACACAGACTGCTACAACTACAACTCTTTCTTCGTGTGCAAGCTTTTTAACAATGTCTTGACAATTCTGTGAATTTTGCAAGGCATGGTATTCTCCTTTTGCTTTGCTCAGAAGCCTGTTAAATTGTTTAATTTCTCTTTGCGGTAAATTTATGAAGTAATCAAATCAAAGAAGGTAGCAGCAGATAATCTATATGAGAAGCTCTTGCACAAGACTGAAAAAAGGATCAGTTTAAGAATCTCAAAGTCTAGATAATTAACACATTAACAACTTGAGCTGCAAGTATCTTGACAATAGAAAAGAAGCATTCATCTACTGCAATTGCATTATTATATTATGACTGGAAGGAGACTGGAAATGAAGGTTAAATTTTTTAACAGATGCTGCCTGGTGCATGCACTTGCAAGAGTCTGTTCTGCTGCCTGTGGCATTTCTCAAGGGATGTGGGAGCTGATGAATGACGGAGATGCTAATGCTAAAGTACCAGATATTTATTGCATCAATACCGAGGAGTAGCCTCCACTAGGCTCAACAATTAGGCTGAGGGTCCTCAAAATCCCTTGYTAATCACTACATCAGCTGACCTGACAGAGAGGCAGGCACAGGAAGGCAGATGCTGCCTCTGCCTGTTAGTATTCAATACGTACCATTAGGGTTCCACTGGTCTTCTCCTCCCAGCACAAACAAGAAGTTTTCCACTTCCACGACACAGTGATGGGCACTGTTGTATGGCATAACTGCAAGCAAAGCAAGAATCCTCTGTCAGCTCAGGATACTGATTTTATCAAAGATCTTCTTTTATAATCGGTATGAAATAATACGAGAATGCGTAATTTCCAGCACGTATGTCCACTGACTCAGCAACAGACAAAGCCACTTATTAGTAAACTTACACTATTCAATTCAGTAAACTTACACTATTCAATTTTGCAAATAATTAAGGAAAAAAAATTAGAAATTCTGGTCCCTCAGTACCCCCTCACCTGCCCAAGTGCCATACATGCTGCTCGAAAAAGAACTTGTAATAAGAACTTGAATTTGCATGATATTTCCCTGAAAATAAGCAGATGCTGGGAATCCTAGTATGCTTGAAACATTAAAAAAGCCTCAGCCCAGCTTTGTTCTGCTGGTAATGTTTCCACAAGAAGAGTCAGTATGTTCAGTAGCTTTCTATTACACAGCAATGAACAAGCTGCATTTCCATACAGTTTTAAGTTTTTAAATTAAGGTCCTGCTGATTTAATGCCTTTTCCAAATGTATACGCTTAATTTCCTGTACAATGTCATTAGCAGCACAATCACACATCTTCTATTCATCTAATCAGGAAGCCCTTTGTTAACAAAGATCAAAACTGTGGCATTAGGGCTGCAACTTCCCTTTCTTGCGGGGGAGGTATCGTGATTACTACAGGCCAGCTAAAGATAAAAACATCTATTTCTAAAAATTTACGTTTTTCACTGCAAATGCTAAAATGTAAAAATAGGGATTACTTGTGCATAATGCACCCATATTATTGCAGTGTGCCATACCCACTATAATGATATTATATGGCAAATGTAAACTTACACAGCATTAGTTACCACACCCCATAGAGTAGTTTTGGCCCAGCGACACCAGTAGGAAAAATGATGTCCTTGTTCAGCTCATCATATGGGCACCTTAAATCTAGGTGAGGACAAATGGGGAGGTGATGTGCATGTACAGGCAGGGAACTTATTGCTTGACACGGATCAACAGAGCACTTAGGAAACCAGTGCAGTGGGAAATCAATATGACTCAGGGCCAGCTCTTACTTTGTGCTCTTTTGCCAATGCCAAAAAAAAAAAAAAAAGAAGAGGCAGCCTATCTCACACTTGGATTATTTTGGGTGATATATCTCTCATTTCATTTGTTTTATTATCTTTTATTTTTCTCGGAATGCAGTTGTGSAGTATAGCATATGCAAATAATAATAAGAAGAAATACGCACAGCTTTGCTATTTAGGACACATTTTCTTAAAGATCAAGCGGGCTCATTTAAGCTTCTTACTGAAGTTTTTGCCTAGGCAATGATGAATAAATAGGGTATGCTTTTAGGTTCTAGTAAAGGTCGAATATCTTTTGCACAGTCTGTGCTCTTACAAGTCACATAAGTTCTTAAATTAGGTGGCCAGGTACAGTGAAAGTTCATTAATTAAGGTTATTTGTTACTGGTTCACTTTGTATTAACTGGGAACCTAATGGGAACCTTTGTATTAACTGGGAACCTAATGTATTAACTGGGAACTGGGAATCTAATGCTAGACACTGCGAAAGATTTTATACTACTTAGAGATTCCTAAGTAGTAGGAATGATGAAAGATCAAAGTCAGTTTTTGCTATCTTTTGAGCCACCATATCATATTTATCTCACTCTTCAGTTTTAGATATTTTCCTATTTTAAAATATTCCCTCTCAAAACCACAGAACTTCTCTTGATTCTGTGGATGCTTGTAGTAAATAAGGAATTTGGTCTCCCATGAGAAATTTGCTGCCTTGCTTGGATGCTTTTTGGGACCCTTCCTCTCAAGAAGCGACYCCCCAGTACCAGTCTGCAAGGCCTTCAATTTTTACCTAATACAATTATAGGTTATTATAGGCTCCAGTTAGGTCCAAGGTGGTGGTTGCACCCTCAGCTTTTTCTGTTAGTCAATCTGGAGAGCTCCAGAATTTATAAAAATAACTTTCTGCAGGCAGCACACATGCATGTTTTTCACATTGTGTTTTCACTTTTGCAAACATTTGTGTTTATTTATCCACCATATTGACAACAACAGGGTCAACAGAGGATGAAACTCTGCTTTAAGCTTTTCTTCTGTTTCCATACATATAAGGTATGCAATAAGACTCCCATAATTATGATGATAATTAAACCTTGAAAACTAATGGCTTAATCCCGGCTCCCACTTAACTCAATGGCAGCATTCCCACTGGCACAGGATTGGGCCCAAATGACCCAAACTACCATCCATAACTCATGGGAAAGCTAAAAGGAAGTTTGCCTTAGAAAGAAGGCTAATATTTGGCCTTCAGAAAGAAAGGTGACTGCAATAAAACACTTCAGACCTCTACTGTGACCTTTGTTTCTCTCAGAGCTTTGGGGAAAACTCCGTTCTTTCCCTCATKAATCTGCCCATAGGGCTGGAGGAAGCTGGGAAAAACAGGGAGGATGGAGCAACACTGAGGACATCCAAGGGGGAATGRAGCTTTGGGCACTGTAACTGAGAAACTGAGAAATCAGCCACCTCACAGTCCTTCTCCTTGACCCCTCAGAATCATGAGTTATACACAGAAATCAAAACYACGTGAATGAACAATTCTTTTTTCTGCTATAAAATGTCCCTTGAGAGCACAGAAAACTTGTGCTGTAAATTGCAATTCTTGTGAACATATACCCACACAGGACCTAACTTTTCATAGGTAACAGTCAAAGTTACATGGCAATGAGCATGCTAAATTCAGTATCTGTAGGAACAGTCTTCTCAAACTCACTAGGCTTGCCAAGGTGTAACAGGAAGAATTTGGCCCATCAGAGTYTGGCCAGGCTGCTGCTTTGATTAATTTTATATGAGTCTTTGTCTGCTGTTTTGCTTTAATAGTGTGAAAATCTCATCTTCTCACTGTTCGATTTCAACTCATTGGAACACCTGCCTGCCCCACAAAAAGGGTATTTGAAGAGAAGTTTGTACTCCATGCTCAAACACAGCCCGGCGTGAGTTTTTAGCGTGTCAGTCAGTGAGTTAGAGGGAAAGGGTAAGGAGAAGCTAATCAGGATGAAATGAGATTAAAGGCTGTCTAATTTTACAGCAACTGTGATCCATCAGCCACTGTGAAAGTGACAGTGGAAATGAATGATGGAGACAGACAGGTGGGGCTGTACATTTCACTGATTTATCCTCAAATGCACTGGGCCTTATTTTATTGAGTGAACATGACCGCATTTATCATGACTGTCATCTAAACCCACTTCCCTCCATTTAAAAAGGTCACTTTACTAGGAGGGAGTAGGATAGAGGCACTTTCAAAACAGATTTAAAATTTAATAACACATGTTTATAAAACCCTGTGCAAGAATTCCTAACTTTATTAAAGACACATTTGAAAAGAAGGCGAAAACACTATTAAAAAGAGGAGAAGATTAAAAAAGCCATGGTCATCTGAGAAACACGCTTAGCTGCCAAGGTGATAGGTGCCAGGGAAATATGTGAGATAGACAGATATAAATAGATTAGTTGGAGAGGGCAGAAACCATCTCTYCTACATCCCTGCCCCTCACACATTTCCCAAAGCTCAGGATGCCCATGGTTTCCTGGACCAAGAGCACAAACAAGTCCAAACAGCCCTGCTGAAGACAACACTCCCACCAGCTCCCTTCCCACACATTTGATGTGTGATTGGTAGGAGACCCTTGGTAAGGTGGGAGGCACTTTCTCAGGTACAGATATGCAACATGCAAAGCTTTTTAGGTCRAAACCAAATGGAAGGTTTATACTTGAGAATGATCTAGAAAGCAGAGGAGTCCAAGACTGYAGTGGTGCTTGCTGAGAAATACTTCACTACACAAACATCAGCGACACTGTGCAGGAGGTGATACTCATGGCTGTCCTTAAGACACAGGTGCAGGTGAAAGACACAGCAGCACTGCATATCAGGATATCTAAGAAATCCTCACAAAGCTCAGCTAATGAAAGGTAACAGACAATGTTGTGGGACCTACTTTCAAAATCAGAGACTGCAGGTTACAGCCAATGCCAATGCAATCAAATGCTCAACTGTAATGCCTGTGAGGTCAACTAGATGCAATGATGCCTCAAAGGCACCTCCATGATACCCCTCACACACCTTACAAACAACAGTGTGTGCTCTCTCTTACCCAGTTTTGCTTACTTTCTGCCAATAATTGCACATTTAGGAAACAGCATCTGGTTGTTCTCCATGCATTAATCAAAGGGTCATCAGTTCCTCCTCTTCCTTACACCTTCCCCTGTCTGTTGTCAATTCAACACTAACTAGCAGGGAAGAAGGGAGAACAGGGATAGCACTTCTCAAGACAGGAGGAAGMTGAGCTCTGGTCCCAAGAGATCTGAAAACTGTGTTACAGCCTAAAGCCATGCCCCTGCTCTGCTGAAAACTCCTTCCAGAAATTGTACTTGATTTCTATACTCAAAGAAACACAACCCAAACTAAACCAACCAAAAAAACCCCAAACCCAAATGACAAAAAACACAACCCCATAGATTTTTCCCTGCCCTGAAGCATTCAGCTGTGTAAGATACAGGAGGTACTGTAAGGAAAGCCAAGAAATCTCTTCCTCAGCTACTGCACAGCTTGAGCATAGCCCCTTCAAGACTCAGTACACACCAAGAAGTCATGCTCAGCATCTCTAATGACCTGTGCAGATGACGCAAGGGGAGAGTGTGTTTCCAGAATGAGGATGTCATTATCAGAGGACATATGGAGTCAATAATGACCTTCCACAATATTAACAGCCTATCCTGTTGGCTACATAATATTCAACTGCTGTTACTTGAAAACTGGTTATTTGTACAGCTCTGAAGAGGGCAGAGCAATGAGAGATGTCTCTTTCCAGTACAGAAGGCACCTACAGACTCACTTTAGGGGACTGTGAGTTGCTCGTGGCAGAGACAAAATATTCATGCAGGGACTCAATACTAATTTCATTCCCAATGCTATCTGCAAAATGCTGGGCAGACCAAGCTGGTCCAATTATTTCCTGAGAACAAAATATCAGATACTGCTCACCTTTCTGTGTTTCATACATCATTTGCAGAAAAGCTACATATTTACTACAGAATKTTACTTGTTATTTTTCATCAAGGAGGTTATATAAATAAATGCTARGATTCCTCTGTGAATTGTTCTCTCTAATTGTTTGTTATTTAATAACTGTGGGGMAAGACTGACTACAACAAGTATGAAATTCTAGCCTCGGTGAATGTGGGGGTAGTCTTACACTTTAAAGGCACCAGATATTAATCTACTGATATTTTCTGCTCAAAAGATAATGAAGTAAGGTTAAAAGAACAAAATAATCAGCATAGGTGGCAAACAACCCTGTTAACATTCCTGACCAAACTGCATTGTCACCTCAAATTCAAACAAATACATATGAAATGTTTTTTCTAGTAACATGCCAATGCCAGCCTTAAGTCTGAGCTCAGCTCATTGATGGAAGCCTGGAACAATCCATCAGCAGTTACCATAAAGGGTAAATAAAGAAAATCTTTTGATGAAGCACTGTGCCTCAAAGTCACCTTTGAGGGAAWATAACTGATACAGCTCTGGTCCAGCTGCACCACTGAGAACACCACTGGCTCAGATGGAAACTTCACTACCTCTTCCTTCCCATGCCAGGTTTGAGGCAACTTCATTCAGGCCATCACAAGTAGGATGGGCACAGTGCTGCTTAGCTCATCTAGGATACAGTCCACACTTCAACTGAGGCTACAGGATAACATAAGCACCAGGGAAGAGTTATCTGAGCAGATCAAAGTCTTCTCACAACACAGTGAATGATAKTCCATATTAAGTAGGGTATTGCTCATTGTGAAGGTGTTTCTTAATAATGAAAGGTTTTTCCTTGATTCAAATGTCAAGAGTCATTCTTTTATACATTCTCAAGAGTAACACCAGCCAAGTTTTCCAGAGGTCAGGAGATTTTCTCAGTTTAGTCACTTTAGTGAGCTAAAATTTTCATATGCAAGCATCTAAAATAAGAGACTTAAATTCATGTTGACACACCAGAGCAGGCAAACATGACATCAGGAATAGCTGGCCTGCTCAGCTCCCTCCTGAGATAAATTGCTTTAAAGTTACTTGGACRAAAGTTCTGAGTACAGACCTGTCTGTTCCCATGGGTGAAATTCACCCTATGGCAGAATGTTCTGTTGGCTTTTTAGCCTATTAGACAATAGCTGCAAGCAAGGATTTCACCTGGACTATAAAGCTGCCTATTTGGATCAACAGTGTTTAAATAAGAAAAACACTGCACTCCCACCTTAAAAACTGATGCTCCTCTACCAAACCCCTGACACAATCTTCCCTATGCAGTGCACAGAAAAYACACTCTGCAATGTCCCCCTGCTGCCTTCCCCATGGCAATGACTCCATGCAGGTGAGCTGCTGATGCAGTCTGACATGCTCATGACAGTGAATACACCAAACATCTTGGCACGACTTGGAGCAGAGGATGCAATGCATGGTCCTGTGGAAAGGTTCAAAGAGACAATTGTTCTTGACAATTGTCAAGACAATTTATCAAGAGACACTTGTCCACCACCATGAATTATGCACGGTTACCTTAGTGATGGTTGCTCCCCAGTAGAACATCTTGTGTACCTACTCAGGCCTGGCTTTACAATTGCTAAAGTAGAGCCCAATGTGTATTCCTTGGAAATGACATCTTGTTGTATCATAAATGTCTCATGATGTGACATTTTGCACAACAAAAGCTTCTCATGGACGAAATGATGAATAGTCCCTGATGGGAGAAAATCACTGCAGAATTCCCAGAAAGCTCTGGAAAGAAATACTACTTTGTCCCACTGGGGGCTTTCAGATTCTCCAAGATGTCAGCTCAGGGACATGCATTCCCTTCTCCAACAGTGCCATGGGGCAGAAAACCATAACCAGGAATGGTGTGTTAAAGCCCAACTGCTTGTGACCAGTTGCATTCATTTATGGCTCAATTTCCACCCGACCTTGAGATGCAGGCATTCTCCTGGTCTCCTCTGAAGGCAGCCTTCCAAGCTCAGGACAATCACAGCCCCTCCTTGTGTTTTCCTGGCTGGATCCTGTTGATGCTGCTCGGGGACCCATGTCTTTCAAAGCATTCATTACATGCAGCACTATGTCTTGGCCCCTACTGCCCCAAAACATGAATCTCACAATATTCTCTCTCGGTCTCACTACTTCCCACTCTGCTCTCAACTCTTGAATAACATACTATTTTAGAGCTACCAAAAGGTTTTTTTTTTTTCTTCCCAGTAAATCTGGAAGTCATTCCAGAGAAGAAAAATGAGATTTTCCGTTTGGAAAACTCTGCATGGAGGAGGGGTGTACCCATATTTCACCATATTAAAAAAGCAGCTTTGATACACCTAAGTTCATCCATAACAGATAAACTGAATTCACTGCTAAAATTCACTGCTACAGATTTTTCATGTTTTCCTTTTAAATACTTCAGCATTTGCAAATGAAAGGTTTTGTTTACAAGGAACTCCAGGCCACACCTGAAGCACTCAAGCTGAAACAGAAAATGGTAGAAGGATCTGTACAATGCCTACCACCTGGAAAAAAGCTTCCTTTCCCAGAAGACATATACCTCATATGGGTATCTGAAGAAAAGCCTGAAATCCAACATGACTAACTTCCAGCATGCCCAACCACAGCATGCAGAAGCAGGAATGTCCACATAGCAGCCAGACAAATACAAATACAGAAGGAAGCATAGGAATCGACCCCCCGAATTAGGTAACACCAAAGGCTGGTTTCTCCAACAGAAACCAGGCAGAAATTTTTTTCTCCTAGATTTCTCCCCACAGATGAGCTCCTAAGGAAGGGGGAAGAGACAAACCCACAGAAAATTTTCAAATTCATGGCAGGAAATTTGGCCTAGGCAGCAAAAGCACATACTTAGGTAAAACTGGCACAGATGAGTTATTTTGTAAACCTATACACAGAAGACAAAATGAGAATGTATAGCTCAAAAAAATCCATTAACAGATGTGGACCAAATTTATGTTCATTTTTTTCTGCTTTGTATGAAAAGAGTACTGTTTAATATTTTCATAAAAAGCAGCTGTGAAAAATGTGTTGTGATGCCTGCTCATAACAATCCAAAATATTCACTCCATACGAGCACTCCTACCAGAAACGCTCTCCTGTGTCCTCAAAACCTTTTGTGGATTTAGAAAACATCTAGGCAGGAAACAAATGGAAAARCACGCTTCTCAAAACTGAATACCAAGCCGAGTATCACAGCACAAATAGCTGCTATTTAAATCAAGAAGTGTCGAAATTCATGGGCTGAACCACATTCACACGGAATCACAAATAATTCACAAATCACACACAGTGCATGGTCATGGACTGCTGACAAACAGGATGAAAAGTCATATTAATTCAAATCGCTGGCCATGCTGGCACTGCAGGATTCGATATAGACAGCAGACTAAAGTAAAGCTGTTGTGATCAATCCCAAATACTTACTACATMCATAACTAAGTATCCTCCTCAACTGGCTTGCATCTTTTGTTCAAGGCATTTATTCTGCAAAGAGTATTGTTCAGGATAGTATAATTTTCAGTTAGTTAGGTGAAAGAATGCAAGGACTGAGAACAGAGTCTGTATGAATGAATCTKGGACTGTTTTAGCAAACATGGCTTGGACCAGGTTCTGGTGGAGACTGAATTGAGGAATGGAATGGAAGTGCAARGGGCAAGGATGGGTGAGGTCAGAGGGGACATGGCAAAAGGACTGGGACTGGAGGAAGAGATAGCAAAATCTGCAAACACACCAGCACATACTGATCCAGAACTCCTGCAGTCTTCACACTCCTTGGCTGTCTGCACATCTGGGTGGAATCTAGTCGTGTTTACACCCCCTGGCTCCCAGGAGAACCTTCTTGCTGAAGTACCATGTACACCAGAGGCTTATGGAAACTGTCATTGCAAAAAACACTTCTGCCCTTTCTTGTTTTAGGACCCATCACTCTTTGTGATGACTGATGCATGGATGAAGCCAAGAAATAAACAATCAAAAAGCCACATTATTTTTTAAGGTGCACTGAATTTAACCCTGATTTGTTCCCCACTAAGCTTCCCTGGCTGGCCTCACAAATTGGGAGTGAGGAGTGCGAGGCCGTGAGAAGAAAGGAAGGGCTGAAATATGAGCAGCAGCACTAGTTTGGACTAGCTTGCAATAGTTGTGAAACTACAACCTCAGCACATAAAACCGAGCATTTCAAATGCTCTAACCCAGGGCTGCTGGGCCCCTGTCCCTCTTACAGCCCAGGCAATCCAGGCCACCCCTCATGCTAGCACAGTCTCTCCTCAGAACCTCTCAGTGAGTCCTTTCAAAGCAAGAATCTGGCAGAAAAATCATCCTGAAAAGAAGAAAGTATATTTTCATTTTGGGTTAAGCTTTTTCTTTTTTTATTATCTAGCTACCCATTTCTCCTGTTTTGAGAACACCAATTAGCCTTGCTTCATTTTCAGAGCCTGATTTGATCCCTGTGCCTGATATGCAGGAGTGCTCCGTGCTCACTGCTGCAACAGAAGTAGGTGGGAGAGACCATCTGSAAAGCATGGTCTGAGGGGTCTTGAAACAGCCACCCCAAAATAAAGGACACACCTTTGACTTTAACCACAYTGCACCTCTGCTCCTTGTCTGCAAGAGGGGAACAATGATAGAATGTGCTTCTCACCAAGAGGATTGTGATTTCCCACAATGAAAGTCCATGAAGCAGCTGGCCTCTGTTGCTGTGAAGTCTGTGAAGGAAACCTTGTGAAAAAATTCTGTCTTCAGATTTCAGAAGCATGTGACAGACAGGATCTACTTGCTGAACAGTGGAGAAATGCTGTGAGCAGAAATTCAGCGCARTCCCTTCTGTGTGCACTGACATGTGACAAAGAATGGTGTCTGATATCATTGGAGATTTTATCTTAGTGCTTATGCAAACAGAGGCCRAATTAAGGTTGCAGAGGCAGCTTAATTCACACATTTCTTAACTCCAAAGGGCTTAGTATCACTAACACTCTTTCCGAGCTGGGTGCAAGTCCCTGGCGTGTGATCCCCCCAAGTCTGACACACAGCGAACACCTTCCTGCTGCTTCAGCATCCCTGCATCACCCACGCAGGTGCCGCGGAGTCCGAAGGCTACGAAGCCCCAGGCCGGAGTCGCAGGAGCTCTCTCTCCTCCTCCTCTTCCTCCTGCTGCCGCATTTCCCTGTCGCCGGCAGTGTGAGGCTAAGCCGCTAGATGGGGTGCGGTGTGCTCGGCTCCCCCGCCCCGGGGAGAGGCGTTTCAATCATCTTTAGGCTTCGGGTTTTGCAGCCAACCAAAAAACAAAAGAGGTGAAACGCAGCACAAAAAAAGGCACCGCCAGCTTCCTCCCAAGCAGTTAACTTCTGCTTGTTCCTCGTGTTCGGCGTGAAAGGGGAGAAATCAAACGGAGTACACGAACGAGCCGGGGGATGCTCGGCGCATCAATCCTGGCGGATGCTGAGCCCCGCCGGTTCGGGCTGCCCGCAATGGGCACGGCAGGTGCTCAGGCTTTGGCACGGCTCTCAGTCATACCTGCTTTGCCTCGCCTGGTCTCAGCTCCKCGAACCCAGACTGCGCAAGGAGCGCTCAGCGATTTCTCTGGCAGTCCGCACACATCTTCCTTCCTACTCCAYGCGCCAGTCGCACTGAAACACAGCAGGCACAGTTCCCGTCCCCACCAACACAACGCCAAATCTCTCTCCCTCCCTCTCTTAATAATGATCTGCGAGCTGGGTAAAAACAACATGCTCGCTTTTCACAAAGAGCGTGCTTCCTCAGCACAGGGGGAAGGRAGAGGAAAGCCGACGTGAGGAAACTGGCACCAAACGGTAACTACACGGGGRAAAAAAGGAACCTTTCTAAAAGAGTCACTCCTTTCCAATGGAAAAACAATGCTTTACTCGGTGAATCCCAAACTGAACTGCATAATGGTGGCCAGATTACAGCTYTCTTCTCATGTCCCTAAAGAATTTTTTTTTTTTTTTTTTGGAAGGCATGATGAAGCTGAAGCAGGTCTAGTCCATTCAGGAAGAAGATATTTGTATTTACCCGTATTACCACTACTGGTGAATTAGTCTCTCCTCACTCTTCCCCTATAGTTTGCAAGCAGAACTGTCCCTCTGAAGGCACCATCCATCCCAATAACAATACTTACTATTAAATCTGTATATAAAATACAACCAAACACACCTTCCCAACAGCCAGCTTCTTCCAGCTTCCCACAGAAATASCAACATCCTAGATCCCYTGCAYAGCACCTTCTCATGAGTCAGCCTAGCCCTGTAAGCTCCTTCTTCTCCATGGCCAAGAGAAGGACAGCAAAAAACCAGGATGATTTTTGAAGTGATTTCTTTTCCTTGTATGGTACAGTCAGGGAAAATCCTGCTCAGCAGAGGAAGAGAGCAGCTGCTAGGGATGCTCCTAACACAGGGCAGCAGCACTGCAAGGGGTAAGCCAGAACACCCTCAGTTCTCCTCTTCAACCCCAGCAGTGGAATAACTTGCATTTTGCAGCCTGTCACAGCCACTGCTGCACAGACCAATATCCCTGCAAATGCCTCAAAAAAGAGCCACGYGCAAGGGAACACTGAAGTGGCAATGCAGCACTCGGATTTGGCAGAATTACACCTTAGCTGTGAACTGGGACAGGAGCACAGGCAGACAGATATGTGCCTGCCCAACAGTTATGTCTTGCCACATACCCTGCAGGTGAAAACTCAATTTAACTTTCATTCCTGATGAATTTGGATTTCCACAAACAGAAGCAGATGCAAAAAAATGTGGCAGAAAAGGAAACACAAAGGAAATAAAATAAGAAAATGCATTTGAACCTTTCTTTTTAAAAATTCATTGCAAAATGCATAATCCATCAGCACTGGACATTAATGCAGACTGATCCTGCCTAAGGAGTTTGCAGTCTTTATATAAATTAATAAAGACAGAATATAATCCCAAGTGCAGTGCATTTGATCATATATATTAATATGGAGACTGCTGATCCAAATCTGGCTAAAATAAATGTGTTTTTACACAAATTAGGTTACCACTAATACAAACAGTTTTGAYTCATACTACAGAGCAAAAACAGATGATCAACGCTATTGCTTTGGTTTAGCACTGTGCTTGTGGAAGTCACCACTTATCAGCTGGGCTGCAGTAATTGCTTGTACTCTTACAATTAGAAGAAGCCACTAGCTTAAATTACCTTAAGCATTGATTAATTGTGTAAATGAGGACATTTTACCTTACATTTGCAATTGCTCAGGAACACAAGCACTAGAAGGCATTGTGGCTCAACTAGTGGGTGTTATTTGGGGAAAAGCAGGCCACATGGATCTACAGCAATCCTTTGGCCACAACAAAATTACAAAAGATCCCGACTCAATGRACTTCCACAGGTGACAGACAAGAATTTGAACAAACAAACAGACAAACCACTGTTTGCAAAATGAGCTGGTGAAAGCAACCTACTCCTTATGCCAGTGTACCTTATTTACACAGTACTGAAACACTGAAATTTTGCACTGACTGTACATATCCCAAGAAATAGTGTGGACTTTTTATCACAGAAATGGCTTCACTAAGGACTGTAGAGTCCTTAAAGTCCTTAAAGTCCTTAAACTTCAGACATCATTAAATCTGCAAAGACAGCTCTGTATGATCTGTGATATGCAGGCTTTCAAATGGCAACTCCTCTGATTTATTTGGTTTTTTGACATAAAGTACTTTTTGGTGTTCTGCATTACATGGAACATCCGGACGACTGCAAAAACCTATATGATACACATGCTGGGTGTCCATTTCACTGGATCTACACAAATAAATGCATGCCTATTGCAGCACACAGTTTTGATAAAAATGAATACTAAGCAAGTTTGCAAAAATTTTGTCTTCAAATCATATTGCCTTGAAGGCTTAGTTATTTGTTCTCTAGTCTACAGTACAAGTGCTGATAACCCAAAACATTTTCAAAAATTACAAGCCAGACCACTAAATCCAAGACACTACATATGCTTGATGCCCCTTCAATTTACTTTCCTCAATTTACTTTCAATTGACTTTTAATTTTCAACCACAAGATCAAAACCTCCCATTTGAAAAAACAATCACTTGAATCACAAAGCTTTGTCTTAATATACCAAATGTGCAAGATCAGAGATAAAGTTGTTGGCAACACAGCTAATGTAAATCTGCAGCAAGTTCCCTGAAGTAATCAGAATTAGGTACTCRGTTACGCTTTACTTGGGCACGTGACAAAGGGCAGCATTATTGTTGAGCTCTGAGGGGACAGTCCCAGGGTAGAACTGTGAGTACTGAAATTGTTATGGTGTGGTGTAGTGATAACTGAACTAACTTCACGTTACTGACCAAGCCCCAAGTGGTGCTCTCTCAAGTTCTCCTTTGTTTCAAAGGTTGGTCAAGAGCCTGAGCTGGTCCAGAGCCCGAGTTCAGCAGGTGCTGTATCCACCAGTGGCAGGTAACAATGCATTAAAAAGGCATATATAAAAGATCAAAAATGGGTAAATTAAGTATTTCTTCTCAGTTTTCACTATCTGTCTGTGGACTGCTCTACTGGACAGCCACAAATCATAGTTATAAGAACTTTATACTTTAAGAACATTAACTTCTTAGTATATTTCAGGGAGTGATATGAATTTGGTCCACACCACTCTCTTTTCTTACCTCTAATAGTCCATACTCTCCTTTGCTTGTGTTTTCTTTTTTTTAGTGCTACACTTGCCTGACATTTTTCCATCAGCCTCTGGAGTCCACCCAGGATGGATTCCAGCTGTGGACTCTGTGGGCAGCTCTGCTATCTACTGTCATCATTTAATGCAAMCAGCCAAAACCAGTCACTCCTCAACCCCACCTGCACCCTCTGTRGCACTCCTGACACCCACAATTGGTGTGCAGTCATTCATCTCCCAGTACTTTGGTGCTACTTTTGCAGCCTTGCTTCTATAAAGAGGAAGAGGAATCCCATCCCTGGCTGTGCACCCCTGGAATGCTCCAGCAGCCACTGGCACCTAACCCTGTGTCATCCTGCAAAGTCTCTGAGCTCAGGGGAAACACAAAGCCCTCAAGAACACTTCTTGCATACTGCAAAAAGGTAACTAGGGAAGAAGAGGTAAAAAAAMCAGGGTATCAAGAGGTACCTTCATTCCCCTGCACAGCTTCATTCCCACTGAACAGTGCTGCTTTGTGCCAYGTAAAGCCAGAACACTTTTCCCTCAGTTATTTTCTCTGACGACAATGAATTATTTTCCAATACTGAAAGTTTCAAATGAAAGCCCTGAAGTGACTGCAGCTACTTCAGGTGGGCACCAATGCTTTACCTGGGGGGGAACCCCTTTCCATGGCAGCCCTGCCTCTCTGAGAAGCCAGGCTGCTAAAATAAAGCTGCTGGAGTGAAGCCAAATCATGGCTTCAGGAAAAGGGATGCTATATCAGGGCTTTATTGATGTTGTAAATCTTTGCAGTTAAGAAAAATCAAATTTCTGAGTGCTGAAGTGATCATTTCTTGGAGCAGTGCTGGAGACAGCCTGGTTGCTGACAGAAGGACAGTGGTTCCAATCTTGCTGAGTGAAATGTGCCCCGGTGCAGAAAGCCCCTGAAACATCCTGCACGTTAACAGGACTGAAGTTGGAGGCTTGAGTATTGTATAAACCCTTGCATGGGACATCTCCACCCTGAGCATGCCTCTCTTTCCTGGAGCTGAAGTTAATGGGAGCCAGTAAATGCCCAGTTGATTCCAGCAGCCGTGATTCTGCTGAATAAAACAAAGTTTAAACGAGCTTGTGCAGACATTAGCGATAATGCAGCTGGGAGACAAGGGCTGCACGGGGACTGGCCAGAAGGATGGAATTTGGACACCACACATCATCCAGCTCTGTGCTACTGGCTGCCACAGCACTTAAAATAATTGCAGTTCTCTGGAGGGAACATATAGATAAACTCTGTCCTATGTTAATGCACCATCATATAGAGTTGTTTACAGGCAGTACTTAGTAAAGTACTTAAGCGTGTATTTAAACAGGCTGCTGAACATCAGTGTGATTAATACTTTGCTGAATTAGAGATATAATATGGATACATTTTTCTGCTGTTGCAGTTTTTGATTATATACACTTATAAGCTGGACATAAGGATTTTCTTTCAGTTTTGCATCCAGCAAATTAGTTAATTTGAGAGTCAAATTCTGCCTTAGTTATGCGTGCACAATGCCTTTCATATGCATGAGGGCAGAATACTTCTCTTTAATTGGACTTATTTTTTGTTRGTCTCTAATCAAGAAAAAAACAAATCTGGTCCTTTCTTTCTGATCCTGCAGCTCTTTGACATTCCTTTCATGTAATTTCAATCAGAAAAGTATCTTTTTCATATGGTGTGTATGTTTGTTAAGGCTGTAAGCAGACAGCAGCTRCAATTCTTGACCAGCCACAAGCAGTTGTTGTTGAGTACAGATTGGAGCCACACACTTTGTTCTTCTGCATGTAAAACTGGTGGGGGGAGGGAGGAGAAGAGAAGAAACATGGCTCTTACATCACTCATCATGGTAATTCTATTTAAATATATTTTAATGATTTCTAACAACATAATTTGCCAAGCCTCCCCACCTCAAAGTGATGCAAGCACATCTCTCTCCCAATTTTTCCTTTGCTGCTTAGCCTAGGAGGAACACTTACCATCTTCTAGTTCAAGTTTTGGAGTCAAACCTTTTTTTTTTTCCTTCCCTTTTTGTTTTTTATATATATATATATATATATATATATATATATATATATATATATGTATACAGACTTTATTTTTAAATAATCAGAAGTCAAAGCATTGGCCTACACGTATACATTAATGTCATCACTGAAGAACCACCACTTCACTTGCATTTACTTGCAGTTTCTGTTCACAAGGAAACAAGCTTAATAGTTTTAGCTATAGCCATCTCAAGAGTTGAAGACTTCCCCCCCCCAAATTAAAGCTAAATCGTGTGCATTAAATACATTATCTACTTGTAATAAAAAGGGAATATTTAAAATGATTCAGTCACAGATAATTTGTTGCTGCAAACGACAGGCTCGCATCAGCCACTGGCCGCTCTGGGTGTCTGCTGAGCTCAGGGAATGCTTCGGTAGGCTTACCCACTTCATGGAAAACAGATGTTCACACTGCGGTAAAGATTCCTATTCCCTTCTGTGGTCTTAAGGATCCTCAGTGGGATCTCTCATGCCAAACAGCCAGGGTGCTGGGCTTGCTCACCCACCTGGGCCCTCACATGCAGGTTAATCCAGGGCACCGCAGCTGGAAGCCAGCCACCCTTCTATGCCAAGAACACAGCTCGGTTTCACATGCAGCCCCCAAGAAGCCAGCAGAGCGATTCTCACAACAGCTCTGGAGGGGCTCAAAGGCACCCCCTTTTTTCACCCTGGGGGTGATCTGCTCACAAGCATAGCAGGCACAGCAGAGCAGTTCATACTACAGCTGCCTTTGTTGCTCCTGCCTGGAAAATAYCAGAAGACACCACTTGCCTAGACTGATGGGAAGGCATTTGTTAAATCAATTAATTATTTTGCCCTAAAAGATTGACGCCAAACCAGGATTTGTCCCCTTCCTAGTGCTCAGTCTSATCTTAAGCAATGGGATTTCCACCATTTCCCATGGGAGATTATTCCACAACCTAATAGATCTCAATGTCAGGAAGTTTTTTCCTGATATTCAGCCATAATTCATATCCATGAATTATGAGCTACTGTCGACATCACATCCATTGAGGCATTCCTAGAGCCTGCTTCATTTAAAATTATATGCTCTAGTTATGCAGGGTTTCTGTGTACTAGGGCAAAATGCTTTTTCTGCAGGTTAATTCATTACTATTCAATTTGTTAACACTTTTYTTCTCGGTATGAACAGTCATTCCTGCAGTTGCATACCCTGTATAGTAGCAGAATCCCCATTTGGGAGTAGGATCACAATATATAAATATGACAAAACAACATACCAAAACCCATCCCTGGAAAGACATATTAGTCTGTTCCTGCAGATATTCCAGCATTCAGTTAAATCAGAGCAGTAGCTCATACAACACCTGGTATGAGACAGAAAGCTTAGACAAAACCCTTCTCAAGTATGTAATAAATTTTATTTCTGTCTTAAACAGAGGGAAGGTAAGGGAGTTGGGGGGGCAGTAGGGAAGGAGAAAGGGATGGGAAAGGAAGGGGAAAAAGGAACTCAAGCTGTGAGAACATAGAGGAAAATTGTAAAGAGAATGACTSCCTATAAACAATGAGCCTCTACAACACCATAAGAACATACAACAGCAAATAAAGTCGARGATGCAAAATGTTCACTTCTTACAATAACAGCACTTAGAAAAATGGAGAAAGCTAAGGCTAGGCTCAGAAATCTATATGGCAAATAATTGTGTACAAAACATTTCTGAGACAAAATTGCCTTTTAAGAACATTTGAGAAAAGAAAATTCATAAAACATACTAATTTCTCAAAAAAAAYYKRRGRWTTYMAWWARRRKTTTTTATTACTACATTTTACCCAGCTAGCAGTGTTCTGCCATCCTGTTTGCAACCCATTTGTAAGAAAAGTGCCACATTAGCCACTGGAAAAGGGAATGCTTTCCAAAGTAAGTAACTAGAAATACACCTGAGTTCATTTTCATCTCCATACGTGCCTAGCTCCTRTTAATGCTACATAAATTCCACAGCAAGTAAGTAAGAATAAACACACAAATTTTACCTGGAATCAGCTAAAAAACAGAAAGCAATGTTTGCAAGAAGCACTGAATTTGTGCACTACCACAGAATTTTGTATGGAAGTAATTCTAGATTGCTGATATTTTTAGAGACAGYGGCCAAAAAGTATTGAGGGACCTACACAAGCAGGTTCTGGTGAGAACATTTCGATTATATTTCCTTTCCCTAGAAATTAAGTGACTTTATTGAAAYCTATATCTAGCCAGGTGGGACACTTGCCTTGGACAGAAGACAGGACAATGCAGCTCCCAGYTCCTGCCAGATCAGGAGATGTGTATCCATAGCAGACAGACAATGCCCACAGGCTGAGACGGACCCAAAATGCTGCAGATCCTCTAGGGTGGCATTAAGCCCACTATCTACATTCTGCTGATCACCTGGGCTTACTGGTGAAATCACAGTAATTTGTCATTTGTAGCTAGGCAGTTTCTGGCTTGCAGTTAGCCTTGCAAAGCTTGACAAACTTTCTTTGGTGGGTTTATGAAATACCCATTGGCACTTACCTGAAGGATTCACAATCTAAAATTTTGTGCTCCAAGTGCAACTCTCTTCCACAAGAGATGTTGAGAAGGCATGTTCTAATAAGACTACGCTTTTGGAAAAACATTTGAATTTTTTTTCTTTCATTTTGCCATAGAACTAGGCAGTAGAAGTTGATGCAAAAYAGAACTGTCATCCTCAAGCCATCTGTAAAGATATGTTACTTAAGGTGAAAGATTACTTGGAGAAAGGAAAGCTCTGTGATCCAGGAGGAAGGCTTTAAGTCAAAGGTTCTGATGCACTGGCAAGGTGTAGCRAGGAGTGCCACAGGAGACAGCACCTTTCTTTGTAAGATGTCACCACAGAGGCCTGACATCAGCATCTGCTGTGAAAATGTCACCAATGATGTGGTAGCTCATCTGTCACCTGCTGCCTCCTTACTCCGCTTTCCACTATCTCAGTGCCCTTCCTGAGTGTTTTGGAAGGGAGTTTTGTCCTGTTCTCTCATCCTGCTCAGGTCTTCAACCACCAGGGCTCCTGACTGAGCACAGGCAKGGAACAGGACATTTGTGTAACATTTCTGGACTCTCCCTGAAAGCAACTGTTTGTCAATGTTGTTTTTGAGGATCAAGATGAGTAGGCAGATTCAGGTATCTTTGTATGTGCAAGAGGAAATGAACAGCCTGGGTTCATGAACACAGAGATGGGTGTTCACAAGTCCATAACCAAGGGCAGAAAGTAGACAAGAGAAGCTAAAAGGCTGCTGAGGGCTTTAGCACAGACAGATTAAATGCAAGTGATAAGAGTCATTGTTTCAAAGATACACCGCAGCAAGATGTGAAGGGACTGGAACCCAGGAATGGAAAGCTATCCAGAATCACAGCACACCACATTTACAAGGCACGGGGAACAGAAGAAACAATCAAGCAACACTTTTGTAAAAGAAGAAGCTGACAACGTTGTAATCAAAAACAAAGGTATGCACAAAGAGGGCTGACATTTCTTGAAAGTTATCTCAAATGACAGTGCAGAAGAAAATAATAYTTAACACATAAATACAGCAATCATTGTGCGAACCTGCTACGTTTTCACCCGCTGTTTTACTCATTCTCAGACTTCTGTCTTGCTCTCAGATATGCAGGCGTGCGCCATTAATGGCACTTGCACAGTTGAACTCCCACACATCATCCTCAGAATGGGAGTTGTGGTTAACCTCTGGTATGTCACTTGTAAAAAAACCCTCTTCACTGTATTTCTGTTTCTCACTTCTGTATTCTTACTTCTCTGTAGGTGTGAAACATGTGGCTTATTGGCAGTGGGTATGACCACCTTGAATTAATCCCCTAAATCCAGGCTTACAGCTGGATAGTCATACCAGTCAGTCGAGTTTTCTGTGTGTAAATCTTTCTTCCTTTGTGGTCGTATTTTCCTGCTTTTGAACCTTTTAGAAGGGTCTAAGGATGGAAAACACAGATGGATTTTATGTTTAAAATTAGCTTTTAGTGCAATCCATGTGTTCCTTTAAGGAGGATACATATAAGCATGTGCACAYATGTAGGTGCACAACTTCTACATACATCTAGCACATTTATTAAATCTGTCTAGTGGGTAATATAAAGACTACTGGCTTAGCAATATGCTAATGCTTGCTCAAGCTTTTCAATGCAGTGCTGAAACCATCCTTGACACAGCACTGAAGCAGAAGCTGCAGCATCCCCAACTGCTGGATAAATGGAGTAAGAGAGATGAAATTCATCAGGGCTGCCAAGAAGTGCTCATCAAGACACATTTTTTGACTAACGTAAGTGTGCACTATTCTCACAAGTACAAGGAAAAAAAAGGAGGAGGAGGAAGAAATTAGAGCAAACATTTATCAAGACAACCTGTCCATCTGATCTGACACATTTTTTACAAACATCACTTCTTTTATTCAGTTACCAGTCCACTTGGGGTAAATTTAAGGAGGCCTCTAACACACTATCATTCTTCAAAAAAGTAAAAGCTTTACAGTGGATGAATGTCTTTACTTGAAAGACACAGCATTTCCAAAGGCACAATGAGTGCTAGGCATCTAGTAACTCTCAAGCTGACACTTCAGCCTTTGAAAATTTCTTCCAAGAACCCCTGATGTGAGCTATAATCATACTGTTTGTCTTRTAAGTAGCCAACCTGGAAAACAGAAAACTGGATAAAACATTCCAGCACATGAAGGATTGAGAAGTTCTCAGAGACTGCAAAGACATTTCAGAGAAAGAGGAACATGAGATTTGTTATTAATTTGCTCAGGAAGGACAAAGTATCATTCAGTATAGGAAAGGCTGATACAGCTGAGCACCACAGAATTGCCAAAGAAAACATGAAAGAAAGAAATATAACCTATTCTAGTAGAAACAGTGCAGGCTGGGGAGTGGAGTGACCCAGGTTCTCTGACTGATGCTGACCATGAAGCAAACCATTCTACCTTCCTTTTACTTGACTTYCCTTTGGACAAAATATGYAAATAATGAAGTTTAAAGGGTTTTKAGAACCAYCAGTATGCCTAAATACTGGCTGACATTCAAAATGCTGTTACTGAAGATGGAGGACTGCTGCACTGTCACAGAACATATTCATGGGAAATTAAAAAAAAAAGTCAAAATGACAGAAATAAAATGTGTTGTATTCAGASCAGACTACCTCCAGGAGACTGCTTCATGCAAAAATGAAAGCAGAGCCAACCTGGGAAAGGAAGGAAAAGGTGGACTGCTTTTATCAGAGCACCAAGGATGAAAAGGTACCAGGTGCTCTTTATGATCAGGGAGTCAGAGGAAGCAAATTAATGACAATGCTTTGATATTGTGTAATTGCTGATGGCAGGAAGGAGAAGGACTGGAAAGGAAATCACTGATTCACTGTTTGTCTTTACACACTGACCAAACACAGTGGACTTACACACACCTAGCAGAGGGCACAACGGACAAAATAACCAAAAAAAAAGACTAAGAGATAACTGGAAGAGTAGTTATCAGAAAAGAGATGCTTGTCACCCTGACTGAACTCTCAAGTCTGGTGGCTTTCTGGTCATTTCCTTGTCTTTCCTATACAAACATGAGACGATTCTCATTGAACAATGATGTTGGCTTTCACACTGGATTAAAATCCAAACCTAACACAATCCCTAAGCATAGGTATATTATTGCTSATACATATATTTGCCATTATTGTGATATTCACTGAATTCTCTCTGTGGTTCACCCAGATGATGTGGTGAATTAGGGAAGTTAAGGAATGTTACAATTAACATCTCATTGAAAAACAAAGTACTGATATGAAAACAGTATCTGCTGCAGCTGCAGCTTCACACAGAGAGAACATGCCATGTAAGACTTCAGTGATGCTTCCAATGTTTTACCTTTTGTGTTTTAGAGAAAAGGGAATTTTGCATTGAAAACAAGGAATTCCTGTATASCTAGAAACCTGTAAGACACAATTTCTCTTCTAGTCATCGCTTCTAATCAGACAGATGGATGAATTGCTATGGAAAAAACACAAAAAACCTTCACCTAAAACAATGACTGCATCATTTTTATTTATTTCTTGCATTCTCTGTTCACATAGCAAGAAATTTAATTCCAGTTAGATCATTCTCTTGTGATATTTTTTTCTTTCATTTAATATATTTTTTAAATGCTTAGAAGCATTATGACAGAAAAGCATGTATTTTTTTGCCCTGGTTTATAGCCATCATCCTTACCATTACAACAAGACAAAAGCATTAAAGTAAAATTAATCATGTCAAAAGATTTTWGCAAAAAACAAGGGAGACCATGCATAAAGCATCGCTTTGTCTAGTGTGAAGTCACGCTCTGATTAAAAACATATAATGAAAGTGAAAGTAATACATCATTGCCTTAGCAGTAGGGTTTTTGGGAAAGCTATGCAATTCTGAACACAAAAAATCTTTATAGGCTCTGGATTTTGCAATTATTACAGAGTAATTCTAACAAACAAAACATAGTTTCACTTCCTCAAAGTTTAATTAATCTTTAACATTTCTGTTAAAACAAGCAACCAAAGGAGTTCTAGAATTAAACCYGGACTCCTGGCAGTACCATAACTGATAATTAAAAGCCCAAGCAGCAGTGACTGGTTCTGAGCAGTGAGGCACGAGGTGGTGACACAGAGACACCCCACCACTGCCCCACATCCAGTAAGTTGTTATGAAGACCGCAGAATATAATGGAATAATGAAACCCCATTAGCAGAGCAGAACTTTTGCTGTTACTGAGCACTGTCACGCACCCATCAGCTGTTCCATTTCTGTCACTGGGYTGTGGCAGCCTGTTGCTGCTGTGTGACCCACGTAGAACCCAGTTAAAAAGTGAACTGGTGTTTGTGYCCACATAGGCAAGCTTGAAAAGAAACCATGCAGTGAAGATATTTGCTGTACTTCGCCAAAAGTCTGCAAAAGCTTTACTTAGGCACAATTGTGCAATAAGTGTTTAGAATTAAAATGTGCATGCACATTACGATGTGCATCATATTGTTTATTATCTCAGATTAGGATTGTGYCCATATGAAGAAAAATTACAGGGTAAAAAATGTTTGTAGAATGCCACTAACTTTCTCCTTTTTCTCTCTTTATTCTGCCTGTATGTTGTCAACATAGAAAAAATAACTGAGAAATATCAGATAGGAAAAATACACAGTAATACTAGACTGTGAAAAATCTACCAATCCCCTGAGCCATAGCATTCTTGCCCATAGATGATGACATTAAAAAATTGGAAATGGGTGCATGCTTCCCCTCCTCTCCTGGGTCTATGAACAAGGCAAGTTGTTTTCCTGATACCTTTAGAATTACTCCCATTAGTACTGATGCATTTGGTGCTTTGGCTACCCAGGCAGAGAGAGGTGGGCAGGATATCCTGCCAATAGATCTAGTCTTGTCTCRGGAACAAAATGAGATTGCTCCTCTGCTGAGCTGTCATACTCGATAGCTCGTGCTGTTCTACCTGCAGCCGTCCTCACAGCTCCAACTGCAGTGCCACAGAGTCAGTAGTTCCTGATGGTTGATCTTCTCCTGTTCCCTATGCATCACACAAGGCAGGACACACAGCCCTAAGCAGCTGACTGGCTGCAAGAGCCACACTCCGTGCTGAGAAGGCAAAAGGAAACAGGCAAGCAGCTCTCTCTCAAACGGGTCTGCAGGCCCTGGTGAGCAACTTCTGGGGCTCCTCTCAGTGGAGAGTGACGAGAGGTCATTCAGACTCCTCTCATCCACCTCTCCTCAATGGCCCTGCCACTGCACCCAGCATTAAGTGTTTGAAACCTCCTTTCYCATCTTCCCTATCCCCAAATGCCACTGGCACAGGAAACTGAATGTACATTGGTTTGGAGGAAGGGAGGGGGAATGTCTGTGCACATTTACATTGGATCAGTAATCCTTCAAGTGCAAAATGTGGCATTTTGTKGGTGTGTGGGGGAGCCTATTGACAGGCAGAAGGTTAAAGAAAAAGCTTTGCAATAGGAGGAAACAAAATACACCTAGGGCGATAATAAAATAGAACATCTTAAAATACCAGGCTACAAAAACTGGAATTCTTCCCATTGTAGAACCTTGAAAGCAGGACATAGCTTTTGCTCTGTTCCTATTCACTGAGAAGCAAACTCCTCATTTGCACTGACAAGTTGAGAGTGAACTGCAACCACACAACTGAAAGCACTGTCTAAACACATGAAAAAAAAACCCCAAAAACAAACAAGAAAAACAATCTTCTGCCTTTGCTGCTGATTGTGTATCTCTAATAAGACAACTGTGGATTGAGAGAGAGGTAAAAGGGTAAAGAAGGAAAGCTCCTTCCTAAATTGCAAGAAGTATATGATAAATAAAGATAAATAAAGTTTGCTGTCTTCCCTAAGACTTCTCAATCAATTCTTCAAGTCCCTGCACTCCTGTGCTGTAGAATTCTTCAATGATTTATCAAAAGGACTAAAGTTCTACTTGGACTTGTCTCCCATTCTCTCTTAAGTTAGAAAAAAATAAAGGGATATGTGAAACTCTTATTTCAACTGTTTTTTTTGGTTTTTTAATAGTTGTTGCTACCATTTTGTGAGTAGTAAAGTATTTTCTAAGAAATAATGCTTGCTAACCTTTTTCAGTGCGAAAAGACAGTCGTTCTCCTTTGTGTTCTTCAGACTTTAGCTCAGGCCAAGAGGATTTGCAAGAACAGGCTTACTCATGTCAAGAGAGGTCTGTCTACTTGAAAGCAGACCCTAAGACAGATCCTGGGACCTTCAGGATTTCCAGTGCTTAGCAGYAAGCACTTGAACCCGAACTAGCTGGGACTGGAACAGATGCCTTGTCTTTCAACCACAGCATAAAATGTTACATGCATCACCCATAMTGGAAAGAGAACTTTTCTTCCCTATTTCTTGGAGGTAACACAGAAAAGACTAAATTCTCTATATAAAATTATTCTGAATTATCTCCCAACAGCACCACAGACAGTGGTGTTACTCCAAAAGTAGTGATGAACATTTAACCAGAGCATTTAGRTATCCTACCTCTGGGTAGTTTCCCACAGTCTTGGGAGACAGCAACACAATGTAAGTAACCAAAAGCTAAGTAAATTCCATTCTTACAAAATCTGACAATCTACACCTAGTTCAGATTCAGAAAAAAAAAAGCTTTCTACTTTAATTCAGCCAAGAGTTCAGATCTTGAAGCAAGAGGTCAATTTCTCCTGCCTCTCCTGTTGTGCCACTGAATTAGACACAGCAAATGAAAAAAGCACCTGGGCAATTCTGCCTTAGGCARTATCATTGATTTTTCACTGACTTACCATATTCAGAATTTTCTTAATTCTGAGGAGTATCGTAACGCATTATTCTGAAAGTGTGAAGCATAGTCTGTTCTGTAGCACACGTTGTAGACTTTTATCCTGTACCATTCATATAATTTTTTGTTATTGTCATTCTCATACAACACTCTCAAATATTAGTCCAGGTCATTATGTTGCACCTTTAACAGTCTTTATGTTGCACCCTTTTGTGAAAGGCTTCTAAATCTTCCATAGGAAAAAAACAATTTGCAAGGGCATTATTTTCCAAGTTTGGCATCACAAGAATCTTTTAATTTTTTTTTCATCCTAAACTGTGCATGTAATATTAATGTGGAAGTACACCATTACAGGGCTTTGGATAAAGAAGAACAGAATTCTCTAGAAGGTATTTTACTGGGGGGGATGAAAATAAAAAGCAGATCTAATAGGAAATCCAGGTTTTACCAGTTGTCCAGTTTTAGAAGTATGGCTTTGATTTATGGATCAAAATTGCTCATTTATTATTTTATCTATACTGCTTTGGGCAATTTTGACAGTTAAAATTTAGTTTTATTGACCAATGCAGCCAGTTTAGCCACAAGGGGACTAATGCACACACAGCCTGCTGCACTCAAGAAGCTATGATTTGATTCCATGACCAAGTCAGACTGGGAATCGCAACCAACATAACAATAAGTTCCAAATCTCAATGCTCAAGGCAAAATACTTACTCTAAAACACAATCCACTATTAAAAGAAGGTGGGAAAGAATTTTGTGATAGCAGCCTCCATGCACTGTTTATTGTAGCTGATATATTCCACCAATGCTTCTGTCAGCAATGGACGCGGGGTAGTACAGAGGAAACCTTTCTTTAATGATTGTGGACAACAGATAAAGCTGGAAGAAGGAAATGAAAATGCAAAAGAGAATCAAAGGTGTGYTCTAATACTATGGCTAACCAGGGATCTGAGTCTGAGAAAAATGTCTCAAACACTGCYTTTTTTTTTCCTAAACCAGATTTTATTCATATAAACATAAATATGCATGGGTTCGTGTTACAGCTTGAAAGACTTACAAGTTTACTTAAAAAAAAACTTACTGGAATGATTTTAAGCCAATGTTAATTTAGGCCTATCCTATTATAAAATTAGCATCTTCTGCAATCTCAATTTATTGCTCCATTGTGAAGCCCCTTGTGATACATAAACAAATCTCTGAAGAGAAACAAATCAATAAAGTGTCTAATTTGATTAACCATGTTTTTAAATTCATCAAGACAACTGTACAAAAATAAACCACTTACTTGTCAGTATTTTCCACGTCTTCTTTTCATCATCATAATACTGAACCAAATTGCTGGGTAGCCGGTCAGGTCCGGGAGGCAATCCTCCAACCAATAACAGCATTTTCTTATTGGAACGAATTCTTCACCCAAAACAAGAGGAAAGATGAACAACCACATTACTGAGGAGTATTTTTAGTGCAACAAAATCATAACCATCAAAAGAATGTTCACTGCTTGCAGTTTTCTATTTCATCTTTTTGTGTTTCTTTTCCCAATCATGTCTCAACAATTTCTTGAACCAAGCAGAAAAATGATCAGAAAAGCTGCGTATCTCTCTACTCATGGAATAATAAGCTTCCTTTATGCAATTTGTTAGAGGTTCATTCTAGAACGACCTTTTTCTTATATTATCCCTTTAAATCATCACTCTTTACAGCTGAATACACATGAAATGCTCTGGAGTTGTACTAAGGTTAAGCATTAAAGTTGCATGTCAAAAATCGTATTAGTCAAAATCATTATTATAAGCCATTCTACACTCAAAGAACCTTGAAAAAATTAAGGTTATGCAGAGAGTTTGTGAGCCAACTCTTTAATCACACACTGAACTTCAGATATATAGTTTAGTACAATTAGCAGCACTGGGCTAATGGTTATGGGTTAAATGCTACTTACAAGCACTTTTGTTTGTTTAATTTAGTCCAGACTCTTGCTTTCATTCTCTCCCCCCGCTCCCCCCCTTCTCTTTGCTCTCCCCCTGTGCACCACTGGCTATAGCAACACCAATTGGTAAAAATGAGACTGTGATGTTGTTGTGAGCCTCCCCAGAGTGGAGCCCTGCCAATGCTTGCCACTGATCCAGCGGCATGAACCTGCTCAACTGTGCAAAGTCACTCTAATTCCCTCCCTCTGTTTTTCTACCTTCTCCCCCAGGGGGCAACCACTGAAAGGAGTGACTACCCACCCATCAAGAGCTGGCAATTCGCTGCTATTAACCGTGACCGTGATTCCCAATCTGCCTGGCAGTTCTTAAGAACAGGACTGCAATGTCTCATCTGCAGTAAAAGTGGTTATCTGCACCCTGGCCTCCAATGCTCCACCTGATGAACGTCGATTTCTCTGCAGCATTAAGGGATTTAGCACAATTGCAAGTGAAAACTGGAGGGGAGGCCCAGACCCCCAGATGAGCCCTGATGCTTTAACAGTCACTTTGCATATAATTGAACTCTCACCAGTTATACCGAGCTTGGGTGAGATAACGCTGAAATAAAGGTCTAGGCTCAAAATGTTCCTGCTAAATAGGAAGATGACGTAGCCTGGAAAACATCCATCCATGTGAATGACTGTGCAGAGGGMCCATGCATCTAATGGGAAGCACCCTTGTCAAACCTTGCTTTTCCAGGCACAACACCCATGCAGCACTCTGTGTCAGTCTGCAGCAAACACCCCTGGCCAAGAAAGACACAGAACACCGCRAACCGAAGCTTACCACCAGAGCTGCACATGGCGGGGTCAAAGCACCCCCCAGGAGCTCCACCTTCAGCAGTGCATTCCTGCAGTGGGAGCTTTACAGCTGAAGCACACCCATGGCCTCACTCCAGCTGTTACCCAGAACATGTGTTGGTGACCCACCCATTCCCATTTGTACCAAGACTGCATCCTCTCTGGAGAAGAATGGGCARCATGAATTAGCTGTTGACATGCACCAACCACAATGAACATCCTTCAGCAAGGGAACACACAGCTGAAAGCTTCATCCATACAATGCTCCAGAATGAAATTTGTCAAATGGCTGTCCAAAAGACAACTACAGACTATGGATATACCTGTGACAAGGATGGCCAGGGAACTACCTGGCATATGGCCTTGTCTGTTTTTTAAACAGATTTAAGGCTCAGGGAAGGTCATGAACTGACAGTAGATAACACAAAACCCTCAGTGCAGGAGCYGGAGTTAAACCATAGGGGCAGTAACACTGTGCCATGCTGTCCTACCCCTTGATTCTCTCCCGACTCGGGGAGAGCCCCTGCAGTCCCTCAGTCATTCTGACAAGCCAGCCTTTGACGCCTGCACTGCACCTGCTATGTGCTGTCAGATGAYGACTGTTACCTGCCCAGCAGACTGTGGCTGTGTAGGATATCAGGAACTGTCTCATGATCCCTGTCGRCACAGATTCCACAGTGAGACCAAGCTCTGGGGAAAGCTTACTAAAGCAATGCCAGTGTCTTTTAACATTCAGTCTCCMCAGTAAAGTTTTTAATGAGAGAACATTTGATAAAAACTATGCAACATGGGAGTATGATAAACTGTTTTTGGTATGAGTTAGGGATGACTGCACATGTAACAAGTGGCAGAGCAAACCAGAGCCATAAGTCAGTTATGCATGGCCATCCYTAACGATAGAGAATAAATTGTTTATTCCAACCCTCCTGTGTTGTATGTTATATCACAATCAACTCCCTGTGTATTGCAAAATTCAGAATGCCCTTGCAAGGTTTACTTGATAAAGGAGTTTATTTTGATTTTCATCTTTCATCTGTAAAACTCCCTTCTAACTCCAAAGCACTGTGAAAATCCAATGAATGGCCAAGGCTCAATAGTTAAGGTGAAGAATGAAATGTCAGATAYAACTCTGAGTTTCCAGACTCTGGCAGTTGCAACTATCCTTAACATTACTTTTTCAGCTAAACAATCTGAGAAGCTACTGTTTCTTGAGAAAGAGCGCTGCTGCTATATTGGTATACTTAAAAATATTTTTTAATATGTTTAAAATGGGAAGTAGCAAGAACAGAGACTTYTAGTAAAAGTTTAGTAAGAACTTAATAGTCAGCAAAGTCTCTACCAAAAGCACAGGGAAATCTCACATGGCAAAGAAGAGATGGGTACTTACACTTAAAATGTCTAATTCTCTATACTGAGAGCTCTTCCAATGCACCAAGTGAAGATAATACAGCGGCTAAAGATATGCAGGTCTTAAACAGATGTTAATTTGGAGCCAAATATTGTTTTAAGTTTTGATATGAAATGCTGCAATTTAGGTTTTGAAGAAAGGTTTTCTTTATTATGTCATATTTAAGTTTCATATTGCACTAAGAAGTACTGTTAGAATCTCATGCATTCTAAAATACGAAAACGTGTAAATGACTGCTACTTATATGCAGAAGACTTTTCCCAATATTAATAAAAATGTAATTCATGAAACACWATTATGAAGACAGGATTTAAAAATACATGTAATACATTGAGCAAGACAAAGCTTCCCCTTTTCTTGTATTATTACATGTTTGCTATTTGGATAACTCAAGATTRGAGTGTGAAATGCTCTTCATTACAGCTGACACACTTTTTTTTCACAGTCCCTATTTCACAGTGTAATATACTATTCAGTTACATGCCATGGTTCACAGTGTCCCTCACCAGGATTTTATGATCATCYTGTGTTCCATTAACATAGTGGATCTTTGTCAGGGAAGGCTAAACTGTGGGCATGCAGGCTGATGTCACTGCAAAAAGGTTGAGATAAATTTATCCATATGTTATCTTGAAAGCATTTCTTAGACTCCAAAACTCTGGTTCTCACTGATGAACATGCACGTATTGTTATTATTCTGCAAACACTTTCCAGCTTCTGCTAAGATTTTAAAACACTTAATTCACCTTAATTAAGTTCCTGGGTACCTCATGTGGTGTGAAATTTATTTTGTCTACTTACAAGTCTGGAAACCAAAGTATATTTCAAAGTCAACATTTTCAAACTTGYGTGGTTTCCCTCAGGCACACAAACCCAGGAATTTGAGTACTCGCAGAAGTGGCTTCATTTTCAGAGATACCCATCAACATAACTAAATCCTACTCACTTCAAAGGCAGCAGCAGATGCCCATCAGCTCTAAAACTCAGATCGTTAGTCCATGGTCTAAACTAACCATGAATATGCGCAGCAGGAGGCTGAGCTCAAGAGAGTTCATAAGCTCACAACAAATCAGTAGAAAAGGCTGTAAGAGACCTCAATGCTCCTGACAACCACTCCTACTCTTTTGCAACCCTGACAGCTTCATGTTAATAGAAAACGTATGAATGGGAAATACTCTTCTTGTACATTGTTTTTCTTTATTAACATATCCATCACTCTCGTACTGGTGGCTTTTCCTTATCTGGGCAATTAGTACAAGCTCATTCTACAAAAGCTGGCAAGAAAACAAGCCTCAACAACAGGTTTGTTCCAGACTCTTCCAGTTTTTAAACAATGCACCAAACCTCTGCTCTCTGCATTAGAGAAAGCAAAGAAAAGGAAAGAATACAACCATGAAGGGGCAATATTGTGGTTGGGCTACACATCAGAAAGAAAAATGCATCTTAAGACATACAGATGATCATGGTCATCAGTGAAAAAAAAAAAAAAAAAAGGACTATTCAACTATGCTTTACCCTTAACTTAGAGCTATAATAAACCCAGAAATCTGGATCATTATCTTTTCATATATGCTATCACCATGGTTTTCAGTATGGAGGGAGCCAGGTAGCTCTTCAGAAGAAACTTGACAGATATGATGGCATCCTTGCTCCCGCATCAGTGCTGACCTTAAACACAGCAGAGCCAAACTGATCTCCACGTGTTTGCCCACTGAACCCAGGCACAAACAAAACCAGCCGTAAGACCAGCACACACCCAGCAAGGGCAGGTCAATGTGTGGTGAGTTTTACTTACATCCTCAGATCTCATCACATCAAAGGATATAAGAAACCTGAGTCTGACAGCAATACTGTMAAAACAAGTAGCACGAATCTAAGAAAACAGGGCTGTATTAGCATGCAGCAGAAACAAATTATTGTAGAGAGGTTTAGACACYAATCTCAAGGTAATAGACAAAGATACACATTCTATACCAAGAAGTATTTCAGCTGCAGAATTTTTGTTTGCTAGAATCAAAAATTTAATTTTATCTTCAGAAACTAGGATGGTCSTTAGAAACTCTTTTCTTTTCAAAAGGCATCTGAAGGGGGACTGTGTTCAACAAAAAKGTAGTGGACAATCTCGCTGCAGCCTGCGAATCTGAACAAATGTTGCAGGCATCCATTTGCTCATGACTGAAAAAAATGTTTTGCCATCCAGAACATGGGATATGATCTTCAACAATTACCTTCCCAGCTCCTGGATGGGCATTTCAGTGCAACAAAAGTGTCATATGAAAACTGCTTATTTCAATGGATTTTGGCTTCCATAGTTGACTGCAAAGATAGCCATGATTAGTAACACATGTTTAATAGAGAGGAAATCTAATTATCCGGGAGTTTAACTATGAACTCGATGAAAGCCATAAGGTACAATGTAAAATTTATTTTGGACAAAGGAATTTTGAGGTTTTGTTATCACATAAAATGAACTAAGAAACATCCAGAATCTCTTYCTAACCCTATAGCCTGCCAGGGGAAGGACCTGAGGTCTCACAGGCAACAGACTAAGTCCTGAAGAATGTCTTTCTCCTTATGGGTAAAATATAAAAGAATAAAGAATATCTTGATTTTATCTAAACCTAAAGCATGATAAAATCTCTTGCAAATTATGACCAATAAATTATTTAGTTCTTCAGTTCATAAAACATTAAAGAATTTGCTGAATGTACAAAAGTTGCTTTATGTACGGATTTTTCTGCCTCTTCTAATTTGCACTTATTGCCCAGGCACACTTGAAAGAACMTGAAAGAACTTTCTATAAATACTAAAAATTTGGAAACTAGTCTTATAATGAAGATTTTGGTTTTCATATTTTCTTTCTCAATGAAGGCATGCTTATCAGAAGGCTCCAAGTACAAGATTTCATTGCAGGTGATTTTCCATCCTCTGTATTAAAATAACTTAAGATTCTGCTTGAGCTGTGAAATTTATGAACTCAATCCCACTACTGTTAGTCCTTAAGTAAATCTTYAAGGGTTAACTTCCAGCTTTTAATGGAARATTTTTCAATGTCAATGTCCCYTCCYTTTGGGATAAAAGGAATGTACCTCYGATGCAATGGGTAGCTTAGGGGTGGATAAGTGTCCTGGAAGTGGGACATCTATCAGCAATGCTCCTTTGGGAAGAACACAGTGGAGTGTTCTTCTCATCTTTGCCCCCTTGCATTATCAGATCTGAATGCTCAAGATATCCTTGCCAACCACACACTGAGAATCAGGAGCACTGTAAGAGATGTGAATTCAAAGGAAGATTACAGGCAAAGCAAATTGGTAAATGAGACACAAAATCTCCTGTGGAATGAATCTTATCAGCAAAACTATGCACACAACTGACTTTCCTCACTGATGCAAGTTCTRAAAAACATTTCAGTAATTCCCTTTATCACGAATACTTTAAAAAAATAAAATAAATAAAATGTCAAAGCTAAGTGCTTTTGCAAATTGCTTTCCCTTCCTCACTTTATTTTGTTTGGCCTTTTTTTTGCGTTTGGTTCATCAGCTCGTTCTATATTTTGGTTTTTTTGCTTTTATTTTTCTGACAGAAGCTATAAAATKAAAATGCTTTACAGAATGCTTCAGAATGGTCAAAAACTCTTCTTTTTTTTTTTTTTTTCCCTAGGAAATTTTAACCAACTCCTGTTTTCTGATTTTCAGGCTGTGGGAAGTCAAGAAAGTGCTTTTTCATTTGACTCTATCTGACATCCACACCAACAAAAGGTCTTGCATCCGAGGCTGTATTCTCCTCAGCTGAGGCTCCTTTTCCTTTGGAAGCCAAAGGAAAAGAAACACACCTTGCTGCTGGCTCACTCAAGGTATGACTCGTTACCTTTTCTACTCGTTTAGGTTTTTTTTTTCCTGAAATAAGGCATCAGTTGGGGAATGCAGGAAGAACCAACTGTGGCACCAACTTCTATTTACTTCCAGCTTCAGTGCAAACCGTCTGCTTCCATTGAACTTGGCAGCTGACAATATTTGCTCAGTTTATTGTCTGCTTTCCAAGAATACAGCAAGTGTTGACTACTAAGTACTAGGCATGACAGTCTTTAAAGAAAATTTCAGGGAGGCAGCAAATATGAAAAATGATGCCAGGAAGTATCTACTAATAGTTTTCAGCTTTCCATATTCTTCAGTTTCTTTAGATGATCCTTTGGTAAACCTGTAATACCAGATAGAATCTGTTTCAACAAAGCCAGCATGAGAGAAGTTTACAGAGCACGCAAGTCCAGCTCAAACCCTTTATTTAGGATTCCTATTAAGTTCTCTGCTCAATCTTTTCAGGCCATGCTAAGCAAAGGATAGTAAGAAACCGTGCTCTGATTTAGGAAACCGCTTGGATTTTTGTAACACAGGAGTTGTTTGAAAAGAGGAAATACTGCTTTTACAGATTATATCAATTTTTTCATAATGTGAGTTTAACAGAACCAAAGCTTTTTCCTGGCAAACTATTTTCTGTTGATTTTGTGTTCTACGTTTGCTCTCCTCACTCCCCTTGCCCCCAAGGCTCACTGTGCTTTCTATTCAAGTACAAATCCAAACAATTACAACATCACAGCTCTGTTCCATTTACTGCTCAGCAGTTACAGACTCAGAACCTCCATATTCTTCTGCTATAAAGAAAAAACTATTAGTGACCCCAGGCCACAACATGCCCTCTAAGACCCTCTCCTTTCTATCTCCTCTCTCCACAGGAAGGGGATGAACACCAGGCAAAGAGTGAACTGGAAAGTCTCAGACCAGTAGCCAAGATAGGTATGTCTGATGCTCACCACGATCCTACAGCACTCATTTGTAAAAGGTACACCCTAAGTGTAAATCATTCCATGAGGACTTTGTCTGAGATGGACTTCCTYGTCTAGGAGGCTCTGCACCACTTGTAAACTATGTATTTCCCAACAGGACAGTTGTGGATTGTATTGCCAAAKATGGGCAAGAACAGCACAGGAGCTCATGGGGGACAGCTCTGCTTTTAGGGACTTGCATGATTAGATAAATCTGCTGCACATACTGTTGCAGGTGGTGGAAAGGTGCATTTTTGCTACAGTATTTGAGGAACAAGTTCCCATTTCCACAGGCACTTTGTCATCAGTTTGAGTGGCTTAGTAAGATTACCTGCTTTTAAACTTTATTTAGTTTTCCCTCTAGAACAAGGTGTTTTGAAATCCAGGGAAAGCTTTCCCCTCAGGAAAGTCTGGAGATGCAGATATCTGAAGCTGCTTTAAGTGCTGAAAGGAGCACGGTGACACAAAGCCAAAGAGAAGCACAGGTCAGCTAACTGCAGCACCTCTAGAGATCCAAGCAGAGAGGTCTGCAGCAGTGGGGATTGGGGTGTGAGGTCAGGGTGTGTGTGAGAGGGACACTTGGGAGTTGGGGTAGGATTCAGGGATTCAAGAGAGGGAACAGGCAGAGGCAAAGTTCASTAGATTGGATCTGGGGAAGTGCCCTGTCATCTAGGGACATGAATCAGGAGGTCCAGTTCACAAAGGACACCAATCCAAGTAGTGCCTCTGACTGGCAAACTGGCTGGCAGRACAAGTACCTGCACGAGGTACCTGRCACCCCTTCTTCACCTGMAGCTGTTGGAAAGATGGTTGTCCATAAAAAAGGCCATTAAATGCGCTTCRTAAATTATGTTTCTCCAAACAAATACTATAACTGAGCCAAAAAAAAAGGCTATCACCTACATCTCTGCAGCTCTCAAGGATTTTACGAGCCCGGATATACACATCTTTAAAAAGACTCCCAAGGACTTTCCTGACCCACAGCAGTCCTTCTGGGACATTGGTGCTGTCTCTAATGTCCATAATGTGAGCTCCAGGCCTCCCACCCTCCTGTAAACTCCACATCTCTCCACTTACACTTTGGCGTGAGCTGTCTCCAGTGGCAAATGAATGCACATAAGGCAGGTAAGGAAAGTAGGTGAGGCTAACTAGGATTAAACTGACTACAGGTCTGTGGTTCACTACCCCACAGCCTCTAATGTGTCAGTCTCCTTCTGCAGCTCAGCTGAGAGAGTCCTGGCACATGTACAATTTCCTGATATTAATTCAGGCACATAAAAACTGATCCAAACCCCACTAAAATAAACCAGAGCCTCACATCCACTTAATTCATAGCATAACGCAAAAGTTAATAATTCACATACATTTTATGATATGGGGTTTTTTATCAGAATGTTAATATGGGATCTAAAGTATTTCTCACTTGCAATTAATGATGAACGTGAATATTAGTTAAAAATCAAAACATTGGCATTATGWTCACAAAGGGATAGGTAGGTGGCTGAAACCAGAACACACAGAGTGCATTTCAATAAAAAAACACATGCATTTTTTTACAACCACCAAACATGTCCTGCCGAGATTCTACAAATTCTCAGTAGAAAAAGAAGTCAAATTGAACTACGGTCTGTGAGATTTGGAGACAAATAGTGTATGCAAGAAGGAAATTATTTAATTGCCAAGGGATGTAACTGGTTTCTTCAAATTTTTAATCTCCTCTAGAAAGTAAAACAGACCAGGCATATATGTCTTCCACATAAATGCTACTGTCTCAYGCTGTTCAGCACTTCACATTTCCCTTCTTCATCACCAGTTATCATGTTCTTASTGAAGGAAAACTGTTCACATCATCTTCATCACCTGTCACTGTTTAATTTGCTATCTGTTTATTTGCTAATACTAACACCTAACAGTCGGAATGAAACCCTCTCCCCGCTGAAATTAAAGAAAAAATAAAACAAAACAGCAAACCAAACCACCTCCACAATTAGCTTTAGGAGGACCAGAATTTGCACTTCTAATCTCCCCAAGGTCTAGTAGCCCAGGGAACAAAAGTATAAAAAAACAGCTGGGGCTGTACATGCTGGGACTTTGCTAAACACATAAAACAGCATAGGCAGGCTCATCCTTCTAATCTCTTTGTCTCATTTCCCTCTTTTCTCTTATGGTCTTTAATTCTGTATTTTCTGCCGATGACTACTCCTCTCCCATGTCAGTTGGTTGATMCCCATCCATTTTTCCTCCTCCAAATCTGAAAGAGCTTTTCCAGAAACTGGAATACTCAGCTGTTATTGATAACAGATGCTGCTTCTGCCAAGAMTAGTTTTAGCCCTTTTGTTTCATTCCCTCTTCTTTTTATCTGTCAAGGTCTTTTTTGTTTTGCTAGTTTCTTTTCCTGTCTGGTGTCCCACTCTTACATTTTTCTCCCTTCAAAACTATCCTTCTCTCACCACTTCCCTCATTTGTACTTTCCCGCTTCTGCTGCTTACACCCCATTTCTCCCCTGGAGTATCTCAACTCCTTTCTTTTTCTGCATTTCCCCCTCTGCCACGGTTTCACGTCCCTCACTCCCCTGTGCCTTCAGGTATGCAGCTGTATGTGCTGCTCGATGGCAGATCCTGGGAGGAGCGGAACAGCCCAAACGCCCATGGCTGGCCAGAGGAGCTGCGGGTGTCCTGCAGCTCACAGACAACTCCCAGCCCACCTTCTCCAGCCTGTCCGGAGTGAAGGGCACTGTAAATAGTTACAGCACAGTGAAACCATAAAATTATGGCAGTAGTCTAAAAAAAGGCTACCTTATTCAGGTAAAACATTTAGTAAGTGCCACAAATTGAGATTTTCTTTTTTTTTTTTTTTTCTATAATGTTCCATTGTATGTCTACAGCTATGTTGTGCACTAGCACAAACAAAATTGAAGTTAAAGCTAGGTGATATGTTTTTAACCATCTTCATTGTTGAAAGTGAACAAGGAAGCAATAACAATTCTCAGTGGCTCACTCATCTTTAMAAGTGGTTTCTTCCCAGCAACATGGTAATGCTCTACCCCCAAACTTTTTCAAAATTGAAAATACATACCATGTGTTATATAAAATACATTAAATTACACAATAAAGCACAGAGATATTTTAATCAATTCAATACTCTGGTGAACATCTGCGAGTCAAATAAATGCCTGGAATAYGAACTTTCCTCTGTCTAATTGCATTTTCTTCCCAGAATTACAGAAAACATGATACAGAACAGAACTACGTGTCTYTTTCAGGGACAGACAAACATAATTTAAGCCTAATGTTCGGGGTCACTCACCCACTCCAAGGCGGAATCAACTATGATTTTTCCTAGTGACACCAACACTGATTGTGCCTCTAGAGGCTTGAACAGCAGCTTGTGTGCTGAAGCCCTGGTGAGGTGAGAATCACTGAGCCAACAGAATTACTAGCTTTGCTTAGAGTTGAGCACCTGATTAAATGTCAAATCACAGCCAACACACCCACCCCCTGTGGTGAAGTCCCAAACCTCACAATGCACAGCAAGGCTCACAAGTCAGGAACATAATTCCTCAACTTTTAAAATTCTGATCATTTAGTTGTTGTACCTTGAAAATTAATTTTACAAAAAYACATGAGGACATTCAAGCATTACCTTCTCCTAGGAAATTTCAAGGAAAAAACCCTGCTCTCTCTCTAGTTTTTCGCTGCAGCACAAAAGACAACCCAGTACCTGCTAGCCCCCGCATCACTTGCACTGCAGTATCTGCATTTGTGGCCCAAACTTTATAAATGCCTCTCCTCACAGTGCACAGACTGGCTCTGATGAGCCCAAATCTCTTTCCTCCAGCCCTGATCAGAGAACTAACTTTACAGCTACATTTCAGAGGAGAATCAGCGCATTTTGAGCTTCCYGTTACATTCATTTCCATTAAGAAATGTAAGGAACCCTGATGCCAGTGTACTCCAAAGTGTGTAAATAGTTATGTATGTAACACAGATGCTTTTTTAAAAGTAGCTTGTTACAAAAAAAAAAAAAAAGTTATTTTTAAAAATACAGAAAAGTTACTGGCAAGTTCTAATACTGAGTGCAATTCTTATTCAACATGCAGGAAGCAGGTGGCTGTGGCACTGGGCTGCTTGCATTTCTCACCAACCCACACTACACTGTGCAGGAGCTATTACCCTGCACAAGAGGAACAGTTAATCTCTTTCTGAAGACATGTGAGTCTTTTGCGAGTGACCTTTCATTAAATTCCAAATTAGAAAAGTCACCATTACTCACAGAAAAAAAAGTAATCAGAGTTTTGAAGTCTTTTTCTGTGTAATAATTTTTATGTGTTTGCACATGTGCTTCATTGTTAGTTAGCAGATTTCTTTCTGCAAATTAGTAATTTAAGRAACTCCTTGCAGATTTTCTTCCTCAAAAATAAAATTCTACTGAATGAACGTCAACCTGTTAAGTTTGCAACTTTAGAGAAACTATGAGTAACAGAAATGACAAGTCTGGAAATCTGTGTGGTCTTGAAGAGTTTCTTTTTTTTCCTCATTCATGTTTAAGAAGGCATTTGTACACTTAGGTAGCCTGACAAAATCTTAAAGTGATTAAGATTCAGGGATGGGCCTTCATGACCTTTATGAATTTCTAGGAATATCRTCCAAGACCAAAAATGAAAATATACCAATTGCATTCTGCATTACTAAGCATTTCAACATCTCCAATAGTTCAACATTTGGAGTAAGTTCTAATGCCTGCTTATAAATAAAGCTGAATGGTTTTGCTCCCATTTCACTGCCACTAAAGAACCCAACCGAGAGGAGCTAGTTACTAGACACACATTAAAGTTGAGAAGGTGACAGTATGTTTTCACCCACTGTTGTTAAGGGTCTCTGTCTGCACAGCCACGCAGACCTATTACAAACAAAAAAAAGCATCATTTATGGTATTTGAAGTCTCCCGTAAATCTAAGTTAAGTGCAACTTAGACTCTCATCTAGGACTACTTAAAGTGCAATTCCTTTGTGTACACTCCTGCTTACAGGGAAAGCCAGCTCCCAGCACCAGCAGTATCAGATTCTTGCAGCATCCATGACACTTGTAAGCATTCAGTGGTCAGAACACCACTACATATC
The DNA here is from genome assembly GCF_030028575.1 of Malurus melanocephalus. NCBI lineage: Eukaryota > Metazoa > Chordata > Aves > Passeriformes > Maluridae > Malurus > Malurus melanocephalus. The sequence continues at coordinate 556,764 of NW_026623278.1, forward strand.
CTTCAAATGACATGGACCACTGAAGCTGGAAAGGTGTCTTCACTGAACCAAGCCCGCTGGTATCKCAGCAATCCACCAGGACACGAGCATCAGCTTGCCCCCGCGGCGTGCAGAATCTCGCCTGAGGAGTTGGTGGGGTTTGCATTTTTGAAAGTCATCACTTTTGAGTATTGATATGCAAAGGGTAGGCACCAACTTACAACAGAGGCATGTCAAAAATACTTTACACTGCAAAATACTTGTGTTTGATTTTTTTTTGATTTCMGAGTGAGAATCAGTTAGACAACAAGGTGATAAGCATAACACAACACTAACATAGTGAGCTAGCCAGACACAATAAACTCCAAAGTTAAACCATATGGGTACCCGTTAACGAGGAAGTATAAAGAACCCTCTGCATTAATGCTAGTAGAGTGTATTATCTAAAGTATTCATTAATGTACTATTTTTTTTCTTGCTGTCAACTTATTAGTAATATGCACCTATTTGTTTAAAAGCTTATAATAAATGGAATAATATGAAGTGTGGTTTGATTTCTGTACTATGGCACTGTATAATACCAAAACYGGAAGATGGTATTATGTTTCCATTTTTGAATGAAGTACAAATGTATTTTAAAATGAGATAAATAAATTTCGTGTATGTTTACTACTTGTTAAACGTAGTGCGGTGCGTTCAGTTCCTAACACCAACCTCATAATGTCAATCTTTGACATCATGATTCATTACCAAATTACATGAAAATAACTGACATGTCATAGATGTAAGGACTATGAAGTCACAAGCTCCACACACAACAGGGACACCACCCCACCATCAGCAATATCAGGGTGGTGATGATGCCAGATGATGCCAGTTATTTATGAAAATAACAAATTAGATTTAGGACTTGGCTATTACAGCTTAAAACGCCCTGAAGACGTAACTCCTTCTYAGGCAGTAACGTTGTGGGAGAAAAAAAAAATAATTACGGCCTATAAAAAACAACAGATTCCCAAAGCGCGGGAGGCCAGAAGGCCGAGGGGAGGGGACGAAAAGTTTGGTGGTACAGGGGGCGGGCGGCTCGGCCCCGCCGCCGCCCCCCTTGAGCCGCTCCGGCCGCCGCACCGCCCCCGGCCCCGGCCCCGCGGGGTCCGTGCCCGCCGGGACTCCCCGCTCCCGCAGCCCCCGCGCCCAGAAGCGTCCGTGAGGGCAGCCCCCTCCCCGCCGCCCCTCACCTGCTGGCCAGGCTCTGCCGGCAGTGCTGCCTGAAGGGCATCAGGTGGTAGTTCATGGCGTCCAGCAGCAGCTTCTGGCAGACGGGGTCGGTGCGCATGAAATCCACCGACTGGACCCGCTCCACCAGCTCCGGCGCCGGGATGAGGGCGAAGCGGAGGCGCTTCATCAGGTCCGGGGCGTACTGCATGCGGGTCTCCCGGTCGTGCTCCAGCCAGAGCACGGACATCTGGAAGAGCGCCAGCTCCGACTCGACGGGGGGGGGCAGCGAGTCGAGGAGGGCGCGCATCTCCTCGAAGTTGAGCAGCAGCACGTCCTCCACCAGGTACTTGTTGGCCAGCTTCTTGGTCTCCTCCAGGCCGTGCAGGGCGGCGATCTTGCACACCTGCTTGTAGTTCTGCACCGAGATCTGGTCGTTGAGGAACTGCACGCACAGCTTGGTGACCTGCGGGATGTGCAGGATCTTGCTGACCGACAGCACCTCCTCCACCGTGTCCAGCGAGAGGGTCACGTTGGCCGTGTACAGGTACTCCAGCACCAGCCGCAGCCCGATGGACGAGCAGCCCTGCAGCACCAGGTTGTTGATGGCCCGCGGGCTGGCCAGSAGCTTGTCCTCCGGGGAGGAGGATGGGGTGCCGGGCTCCTCCTGCGTCTGCGGCGGCGGCGGCTCCTTCGGAGGACCTCCCAGCCCGTCCTGGGCGCCGGGCCCCAGCCCCAGGGCGTGGGGGTGCCCGCCGCTCCCGCCGCCGCTGGAGAACAGGGATCGGAAGTACTGGGAGCAGGAGGCCAGCACGGCCTTGTGGCAGTGGAACTGCTGGCCCTGGGCCGTCAGGGTCACGTCGCAGAAGAGCTGCTTCCTCCACAGCAGGTTCAGGCCGTGCAGCAGGTTGTCGCTGTGGCTGGGGTCGAAGGTGGAGGTCCTGTCCCCGGATCTGGACATGGCGAGCGGCCTCCGGCACACCTGCCTTTTAAACCCTCCTCCAACCTGGGCAGAGGGGTGGGGAGGAGAACGGGGTGGGGGGGACACACGGGACGACACAACAATAAACACAGAGCTTTAGAGGCCCGGAGGGCGCATCCCGGCYGTGTGCGCAAGGGTGGCGGGGGGCGCAGCCGGGGGACGGGCTCCCCTGTGCCCGCTGAGCCGAGCCGCCCCCCCGCCCCGGATACGGACGGGCTCCCTCGGAGGGGCTGCAACTTGGGAGGGCTGGAGGAGATTTATTTTTTAGCCTCTCCCCTCTTCACCCCCGCCCGCCTTTCTCCTCCTCCTCGGTGCAAACCGGGCAGTTCTCCAGGGGAGGAGCAAGGAAGCCGGGGACATTTTCAAAGCTGAGCCACCCCGCCAGGTCCCCCCTCACAAACATCCAAGCAAATAATCACATCCCAAATAGCTGCCCCCCCACCTCCTTCCAACTCCGCGATGCCCAGAGAAACTACCAAGTGACTGAAACTCTGCCGGGCAGGCGAGCAGCCCTGCCCGCCCCCCTCTCCACCAGCYCCCGGTCCCCTCCGGCCGCTTTGGCAACTCGGCGGGGCCGAGACCCGCTTCCTCCCCGGGGGACGGCGTGCCCGGAGCGGGGACCCCGGCGCCGGCTGGCACCGAAGTTGAGTCCCTCGCCTCGGYCCAACGCGGGGGTTGCAATACTTCGCACCCCCGAGCGGGGCCGGGGGGGATGGAAGCGGCAGCCCCGGGCCCGGCGAGGGGCCGCCCKGCGCTGTCCTGCCCGGTTCGCTTCTCCTCGCAGCAGACGGCGCCGCGGCCGTAACTCCGGTAACTACGTGAAGTTCAAGTTGGGGGAAGGACGGGGGAGGCGGCAGTGGGCGGCGGGGAGCGGGGCCGTGCCCAGCGGCCCCCCGGTCCGGCCGG
>NW_026623278.1:561356-567969 GCF_030028575.1 Malurus melanocephalus
GGGGGGGGAAGTGAGTCTGTTGTATTCAGGTTGTACAATATTTGTTTTGTGTTTCTGCTCTCCCCCCACACCCCAGGAGTGATAGAAATAATATCTGGCTTCAGTAGTCGATATATTGTCACCCCCCATCCCCTTGTATTCATATTATTGCCTTGACAGGATACATCCTCCTTCCTTGCAAGTATGATGAGGCTGGAGGGGTGGAAGGGAGAGAAAGTGAGGCTACTAAATGGTGTTAGTGGTAAAACGTTCCTTTTACATTTGTTCCCCTGCACTGTTCAAGATTTATGATCTTGTTTGAAGGCATATTTTCTCTATCGTTTTTTCTGGTTAGACAACCGTCTCTGAACTTCACTGTCAGCTCTTCAACAGATAAGGGTTCAGAAGTCACATTTTTTTATTGGAAGATTAGCATATTGTCAGATTTGTCTTTCGGTTTCGAGACTTTGCAAAGCAGAAGCCTGAATCAAATGGCAGGAAAGCAGCTGCTATTTCACAAACACAACCTTTCAACTTTCTGCCAGAGCTGATACCCTAGAAACGTGCATAGCACAGCCCATGGGCTGGGGCTTTGTTTTGTTTTTTGCTCCTTTATAGCTGTAAGAAGCAGAGGGAATTCTTATTCCAGGCATTTTGGGCTTTTTTTTTTTTTCCATCAAGGGGCATTTTGGTAGAGGACACGTTCTCCACACTTTATCTCATGATATATTGTACCCTCACATTTATAGCTCTGTGCTTCTGTTGTCAAACCTCCAATTGTCAAAAAAAAAAAAAAAAAAAAAAAAAAAAAAAAAAAAAAAAAAAAGAAAAAAAGGCAAGAAGAGGAAAAAAGGTGGAATGTATGCCCTTGAATGAAATGTACATGAAAGGAGACTGGAACAAGCACTCACAGAAAGTTTTACCTGGTGTGAAAGCCACGAGCCCCATCCCCTTTCACAGATGATGCTCAGGCTCCTGTTAATTAAAATACACACCAGGAGTGGGACTTTGAATGCCAGGTCTCATGGTCTTTCTCTTTGACTTGGCCAAGGATGCCAATGCATTTACAGAGCTGGAGTCAGATTGCTCAGGAATGCAAAGGACTGGAACTGAAAGGCATCAAGGCAGTTTTTGCTTTTATTTATTTTCTGGTGACCTTAATAAAGAAGTTCTGTCATACCTTTCTGTTTTTTTCTGGCCAGATAGGTTCCTTCCCCCTCCCTTGGATGTCAATTATTTCTGCAAGAAATTTCCRAGAGAGGTAAGGCAGCTGGTGTTGGAAGGCATGGTATTCTTCCCAAAGTGACACCATTCTATGCTGTTTCTAAAACCATATTCTTTGATTTGCTCTMGTTGTGGCTCCCTCCCTGCTGTATCCTGTTGGCCACACAAATCTTGACCCTGTTGAGATGGAGAAAAATGTGAATGACAAGATGCCTCCATTTTGATAGTAGCCTGTTTCTTTAGTGATACAAGTTGTCTCCCAGCTGTAGTGGATGGGAAGAACAATTTTTATATCATGGTTGTGCTGCTGGACTATATTGCTGTAATAGCTKTAAATAATTCCCATGGGGTTTTGTATCAGTTTGCACTGACTGATGTTTCACACACACTTCTACCATTGTAAGCTGCCAAAATGCATCCTGGTAGCAAGTTTCTTGGACTAGCATACTGGTATGTTTTGCTCTTTAGTGAAAAGACCTGGTTAATTTTTATTTAACTTTGCTACACTAACTCRGGTTGAAATAAAGTTCAGTCTTAACTTATGTGTATGATTTGTGGTCACTTACGAATTACATTGGACAAATATTTCCAGAAGTCCTGAGTATGGTATTTTCTAAATGGTCTTCAGCATTTTGAAGGGAAACTTCAAAGTTTCTAAGTTGGGTACTTAATATCAAAGTGGAAAATTAAAGTTCATCTCTTGCAGATGGCAGCTGTTAGAATATACTATGTGCTTGCTTTCTTCTTCTGTTACTCCCAGACCTGCACCATGTAGAATTACTCTTTTTTCCTTTGGAGCAAAAATAKATTTACTTGACACTTGGTTTAAGGAGGGACTTCACATCTCTAGTTTATGTACTTAAAACCATCACAGACTTCAGGGAAACCACCAGGAGCAAAGACCATCTCCCCTGAGTCACTGAATATGTAGAAACTTTGAAGCCTTCCCTGCCATAGCTACAGGGCTCTATTCCTAAACAGGATTTGCAAAGAACAGCAGGCAGTGGCCTGTGCCTTCATCTTTCCAAAGCCAGGGATTTGGAGGTGTTGTGCTTTTAGTCRTCACCCTTTTCATTCAGCTTTCCATCTCTGCAGATTCATCAGCTTACCACAGTCTGATTGTGAGGGCTTGTGGTTGGAAGGTCAATACTACAAGCTCCAAACCACATCTTGCCATTAAAGGAAGAGGTCCTGGTGCAGAAGACACCTTTATCAAGACGGAATGAGGCATGCTCATCAAAATCCCAGTGAACAAACTCAGTAAATAAACAAGATAAATATGTTTCAATAAGATTAATTTTATAAAAAAAAAAAAGAAAAAATTAGAATGCTTTCGTTATCTGTGCTTGTAATATATATCTCTGCACAAMTGATGTTTTATGGTGGATTTTTTGCAGATTTTGTTGCAATATATACTGGTATTCTGGTTCATATCAGAAATCAAGTTACATGCACAGTATCATTATAATTAAGAACCAAAGTAAGTGTCAATTCTGAACATCTGCCCTTTTGTCATTGATACTGCTGTCAGAAACAGCTTCAGCTGCCTCCTCTCTCTGGGGCACTGAATTTGCCTTTTGTACAAGTCATCTGGCCTGCTGGACCCTCTGAACACTCTGCATTTCTGCCACCATTGCATTTCAAATGGTAGAACAGAGATGCTGGCACTCACCAGAGCCACCTGAATGTGGATGGGGTCTGTCACCACAGAAAAAGGAAGTTCTTTTGAGGGGCTTTCCAGAAAGGTAAAGGCTGGATCCAGGTGGGCTGGATTGTTTTTATTTGGCAAGAAATCATGCTTGTTGTTTGGATAGATCTGACCACACAGCCCCTTTTGAGGTACAAGTGCAATACAAAGAGATGAACAAGAGCAGTACTGGCTGTTACCAGTGATGTTGCTGCTCTTGCTGAATGTTGTTGTGTATAATCCRCCTGGAAGTTTCTGATGTGGAAGTCAATAAGCTCTCACTTCTGAAGGAGGAGGTGGAATCACAGTGCGCTGTTCCTGGAGTAAAGATTAACTATTCACTTCATCACTGGTAGTGTCTGTCTAGGAGTAGGGCAGGGCTGGAAGATTTCAGGAGGCTGTGGTRGTAGTTGTTAGACCCACGAGTCTGGACATCTGGATTCCCTCTGGCACACAGTGGTTGTACCTACACTTGCACACTTTGGTCTCTGAGGAAACCCTTTCCCCAGAAACCAAGGAGATGAGAGGCATTGCAAGGAGCTGGGAGGGCAAGAAAATAAAAAGTTGTCTTGAGTCTAATAATAGAGATGTAATAACCTTGACCCAGGTGCATTCTTTAATATCTCTGTGCTTCAGTTAACAAACGCTAAAAAGAGTTTTTATTAGTGCAGTCCAAAGGTCTCCTGGCCTGTGGTCCTTTGGCCCCACAGAGCACATCTGCCCAGCTCCACACCCAGCTGGGTGTTTCTGAACATTTGCTATTGCGATTGTGGTGCCAGTGGCTGTTGCAACTGTGTGATTGCAGAGACTGGCACAACTGGCTCCAAAGGTGTCACAGGCATTCTCATTACCTGCATGGTGTCCTGGCTAATCCATGCTTACCTAGTGCTTTGGTATTCTCCCAGGAATACTCTGGTTCTATTTACACTCACAGACATATTGTGAAATATTGTGAAGTTCTGTTTCCGTGCCCAAATGTATACAAAACAGAAATTTTGCTGTAATAAAGGGTCATAATACCATTAAGTATTCAGATTTTTGCCCTGTTTACCAGAAGCTCTGATGGGGGTAGACTTGGTGCTACTACATAGGACCCTAAATGAGGGATCCTAAGAGCACTGGAAAGCAAGTTGTTCCTCCTCTCACAATCCACAAAAAGGCAATAAACTACATTAAAAAGGAGAGTAATTTAATGCAAAGTTGTGCAATCAAGATGACATGAATAAAGTTTGCATAAAACCAGTAGCTTCTGAAATATCAAAATATAAGGTATTTCCTCGGAAAGAGTTATTAAAATAACTTGGGGGGAGGCAGAACTCAGAACTGTTAAAAGGAGCRGCTAAGCTTGGGGAAATTGCAATCTAAAAGCAAGGTGGATTAAGCAAATCCTTCTGTACAGAACCATGCTACAACTAGGAACCCTCTAACCATCACTCGGAAAAGCTTACGCTCTGGGACTCGATTTTCAGGCACATAATACGAGCTTTAGTGATTGTGTCTGCACTGTACTCCCAATTAAGGGATACTCTCTTGTGCTTAAGTCCATTTCTGTTCAGGAAAGCATTTAAGCATTTCTTAAACCATGTTCTTAAGTACTCTCTTGAAAGGGAATGCCTTCCTGTTGTGGGATATGTGTCTGCATTTGCCAGTCAGTTTGGCTGCGTTTTCTCAGCCTGGTGCACAGGGGATTCATTGCAAAACTAAGAGGAGGATACCTTGGTGGGAAGTGTCACTGTGATTGCTCTAAAGTCACACTCAGGCTTTGTAAGGAGCCATCTCCATGTGGGACAGTGTTCCATCCCAGTTGCTTGGTTTCTTGAGGCAGCATTTTGAGACACATGGGGGAAAGGGCAAGCTTCAGAGCAATAGAAATTAACAGGATTGCAGTGGCTAGAGTGCATTTTTGTACTGAATAAATATACAATCCATAGGTTTCATGTGACTCTCATAAGCCCAAAGAGAGCAGTACCAGTTTTTAAGGAAAAGAGGAATTGCAATTTTTTTTTTTTAAATCCCTTCCAAGCAAAATCTGCTGACAAAGAGTTTTGTTCTCCACCACATCGAAGTGCTCTGGGGACAGAAATTTTCCCACAGTGCTCCATTTTAATGGGCCAGGATTGTCTTCTCCCTTTGGATGTGGCAGAGAGGATAATTGGATGTCCAGTCCCTCATGAGGAAATAATGATGTAAAATCAGCATTAGCTTTAACTTCCAAGATGCTTATTCATTAACAATTTTGGGGGCACATATATGAAAAAGCAAAGGAAATGTGAGTTAAGGTTTATGATTTCCCCTTGCTTTACTCCATCTTTCTAAGACAACGCAGATCACTTTCTGACCAGGTTTCTTGAAAACCAGGTCTGTACTTAAATAGTGCAGGCTTGTTCTGCTGCAGAGGGGGAAAAGGTGATCTCTCTTGATCTCTCTGTGGAGATAATGTATCATTGCTTTTTCAGGAATCGGACGTACCACCATTGTGAAACAGTGATCGTGCTGTTTCTCTCCCAAACTGTATTTTTAAAGTCAGGACCTCATAATTCAAATTACTTTGCTGAGAGAAAAAACACAAACACAAAACATAGAGACAGGGCTTCATTAGATTAAAACCGGGTAATCTTTAACTTTATGTAGTCAGTGAAAGTCAAGCATTATTCCCCTACCTGGTGTTTACCCTCACTAGTTGGTAAGAGTGATTTCAGTGAAATCCAGCAGTGTCTCCAACTTAACCCAACCAGCTACCCAGATTAACAAGTCCTCTGTCTTGTTTCCACTAGGTCCAACTGCAAAACAGCAACCTGAGTTTGGCATAGCATTGTAAAAATACCACTCTATTTTTTCCCCAGTTACTATATAAATTTGTTATCAGATACTCTGGGGACAAAATGTGAGAAAGAAAAGCATTCCTTTCCTTTGCTGAATTGTTTCTCTGCTTCTCAGCAAAGTGGGAATTTGTGTCCAGCTTTCTGGTTCAAATTTGGCCCAGGCAGTAGAACCAAAAAGAAGTCATCACTGAAGGGCTGGCAGGGCTCTGTGTGTCACCAGCCAGCTGTTTCAGCCCAGCATCTATTTCACATAATAAAAATATCCTTTTATTTGGCGCTGAGTGACACTGCCTTGGAATACAAGCTGATTTCAATGGCCTGCTTTGTCAGGAAGGATATGACAGCCATTCACAGCTGGAAGTTGCTCCCTTGCACCTTTTCAAAGAGTTCCATAGTGTCAAATGGGGAAAGTGAGCAAATCAATAGTAGCTCTATTTCTGTTTTACCAAAAGATCAAGAGGAGACTTTAGTTTCCTCTCAAATCAACGAGCTCATTCATGAGCCTTGTATTGAAGGTAAAAAAAGTGGGTGTGAAGGTACAAAAAAAGTGGGTGTGAAGGTAGATAACATTAATTCCAAAAAATGGTGAAGAAATAGAATAAAGCAATACTTGATGTTGGAGCCCAGTCATGAGAATTTAATCTTCTTTTTTTTTTCCTTAGGCTCAAGTTGCCTGGGTGATTTTCAGGTATCTATTGCTCACAAGATAACATCTTCCTGTCTGCCCAATGCCTCATATTCATTTACACCAAGGTATAAATAAACATCCTGAATATTCTAGAGCTGAAAAATAACTGGAGGAAAAGGAAAAAAGGCTTCCATTTTAGCTTCATTTGGATACAGCGCATCAGCAAACAGTTCATTGCTGAAATAAAGGGACAGTCCTGGTGGACCCAGTGAC
>NW_026623278.1:568102-610639 GCF_030028575.1 Malurus melanocephalus
TTGTCTCAAGAATAGCCATGATTATTAACAAATAAGATTAAAAGAAAATTTATACATTGCAGCTTGACTTTGGCTTCAGACCTGAATGGATTTTCAGTGCCAATTGCCAAACCCTTTAAAATGGGGTTAACAATGAAAATTCTGTCTTTTTAAAGCCACCATGGCACCATTGTAACATCCAGGCTTTTTCACAGCCTCAGGTCCACTGTCAAGAACTCTCAGTGACAGACACCCAGACTAAAACTAGGGCAGTGACCCGAGTTATTTTGGAAGTTACAGCTCAACATATAAGATTTCATGCAGTAGCTCTGATGACAAAAATGAATTTACCACATGGAATCTCACAACATATTGTGCGGTAACTCAGAAAATAACTTGGGTTACCGTTGCAAATATATATATATAATACACATTAACAGCATTTATAGACACTGATCTATTAAGTCATTTTCCTACACTACCTTTCAGACCTTTTGTCTGAAGCAGAAAAACCATCATTAAAGCTATGGTTTGCCAGACAATTACTTTGTCAAATCTCAAGAAATTGCATAATAAATTGTATACATGCATCAAACATGAACAGCAGAGGGGTATAACAAGCTGTGTATTTCCAGTCCACTTGTTCTTTCATCTAAACAGTAGCTGTTGTTTTGAAGAGTAATCCTATGTTCTTTTCAAGGCACAAAATGTACATATACATTTATCTATCAAACTAAGTAGAAATAATTGAAACACTTAATATGCACAGTAATAAAGAAATGCATGAACAACTTCATTATTAATGTCTATTGATTATTTATGTTTTCAAATAGGCAAATGTAGCTACTAATATTTTATCATATTGGTCTATATGTGCATTTTGGCTTTACCTGTTTATTGGCAAGTTTACTATCCACATTATGGGTATTTTTATTGCTGTACACTCATTTGCTATGCGCATAACTGAGGTCAGTTTACGAACTGACTAGTGTTTACTCAATTTGATTACTATGTAACATTGCTGAGACTGTTCTCCCTTTGGAAAATTAACTGTACAAGGAAGCCCAGTAAATCTTTACTTAAAAATTCCAAACTTTAGATTGATTTCAGCAGTGGGTCTGTATTGATCTAAAAAGCTTTGCGTTCCTAACTAAAAACTAATCTTTATTTCACCCTTTAGTGACTGCAGCCATAAATATGTTCACTCATACTGGAGTTTAGTGGATTAATGGTTATTGGAGATTGTGGCTTCCAACCGGGGTTGGTAAACCTTAACCTTTGGAGGACAACATGAAGGCATTTACCCCCTGTCATCTGTAATAGCTGGGTCCCTTTCTGMCAGTTACCTGGGTGTTAAAAAGGAGGCAGAGCAGGGGATAGGAAATGAAATACAAGTGGTACGCTTTGTCTATCCATTTACATGCTATACTGACCACTGTATCTCGACATTGCTCTCTTTCAGATGCAAAGACTTTGAAATGAAATAATTAGTTTTGTCTGTGATACCAGAACTCCRAAATTTCTAAGCACCGGAATTAGTTGTGCCTCAAGATTAATAGACAGAAGTCTTGTGGCTCCTTTAATTTCCCCATATTTRTGGGAGATGTTTGATACTCAGTACAGATCTTTCTCACTGTCTCTGACAGAAGATTTTCAAAGGCAGCTGGTAGGAGACATTTCCGTACATCCCACTGCAATGACTTACTAYCCCAAACATAATTACACTGATTGTTATAAAACCCGTAATTGCAATAATATCTTAAAGTAGGGTTTATTCCAGAATGTCATGTTCTGAAATAGATGTCAATTARCACTTAAGTTATGAACAAGCCATCCCTACAAAACTTTAATTCACTCAAGTCAGCTTAAGTAACTCAAGAAAGCAATGTGAGGGTAGAAATTATTCCCACATGTAAGGACTGAAAGATCTGCCCTAACTTTTCATTAAAGAGAATAATGATTATTGAGAACATAAAAAAAATTATTTCATTAGCAATACAGAGAAGGTTTCACTGGAACACGAAATATACAAAATGGTAGATGTCAAGTGATTATATTAACAGACACAATTCAATATCCATTGTTCCAGAAAATATACTGAGCTTAAAAGAGAGATTTCTTCTGCAAGAAATATTGACTCGAGCCTGCCTAAATTCAAGGGAGAGATTTATTTTTCATGAGCAGGTACCATCTTGTGACAGTCATTTCTATAATTATTCCCATTTGAGCRCATAAGGGATACTTGTGTCAAAAAGGGTGCCTGGTTTTTGGAAACCGATCTTATTTTAAAACCTTTCTTTCTATTAATTCTTCTATTTTTGCAAATCAAATTCCCAGGAAGGGAGATTGCTTTTGTAATAACATAGAATTGCAGTTGCTGGCAGCTGTTGCAAATGATTCCAGGCAATTTACATCCCTTGAGACATTTTCCCAACATCAAGGTAATCAGGGCCAGTGGGATATAATCTGGGAACAATTCTAACGACAAGTTTCACATCCTGGACCAAAAAACACAGTCCCAGTGGAGATGCAGGTTGCTTATTGTGCCTTGACATACACTCCTAACACTTAGCTGCAGATTTTGCATCTGTTTTGTATATTAAACTAAGAGCATTGGTTCAAACATTTAAACAAAGGTAACAAGACTGTGGGAAYACCAGACATCTGCCAGGCAGAATGTTGTCCTTATTCTAACATTTCATTTGCCTTATCTTTTCCATCTTCCTTCGGTGTTATCTGACTCATTTCCCTGCTTCAGACTGCTTCAGATTTCACTCAAGAAGGTCGAAATGCCCAGGGGTGCATGGGATGGGACCCCACTGTTTGCTGTCCTCATCTCAGATGGTAACAGGAATTCTGGGGGTCTTTTGCGAGCTTTGGCTGTCAGCAGCAACCACTGGGGCTTTGTAAAGATAATCTCGGTTTTAATAACAAAGCATTGGCTTTCTGATGTGTTTAGTTTCCTAGAAATCTTTGATGATCCGAACTGAAATTTGCTACCCCGTAGTTGGCAAAACAAGCCTTAAACTGGAGACAGTGAAAAGAAGAGTCCTGCTGCAGAAGGCTGAGGGGACAAAAATCTGTCTGTATTCCTGCTTTTGAGTGTACAAAGGAGAATGTACGCAAAACTATGGCAGTTAAGATTATCCTAAAAACATTACCTCATTAACGGTCCCTAAAAGCTTTGCGCCATTTAAAATCACAAGTAATTGCAGGTATCATCTGATTGCACTTGGGATGGAAAAAGGAAGGAATGGTCAGATGCTAAAGCTGCTCTCTCTGGTTTACCTTTAAAGCTTTCTCCGAATGCACATGTATTTGATTCTGCATAGACAACAGCAGCAAGAAGAATGAAATTGGTCTTTTTGGGCCAGCATGAAGCAAGAAAAGTGTGTAAGTGCTGTGCAGCAGCTAGAAGAGATTGTCCCTCGTTTCAGCACCAGCTGTAGAGATTTTTCAGCATGGGGGAGATACCTTCATCTGCCTGCCTGGGAGGAACAGAAGGAAAATGGGTGTGCCCCTTGGCTGCCTATTCCTCTGGTAGTGCAGACCCAGTGGTTGTCTGAGCTGCTGATGTAGAGTCAGTGCTGGCAGGACAACTAAGTGCCCCAGGGAGCAGTGGTGACAGGAGACCATCAAGCTAATTTCTAYTGAATCAGCTTCACAAAGCAGTCTCAGGGCAAGGAGACCAGCTCTAGGTACTACCAGGCTAYTGGGGTGAACAAATGTGGTGGATCAGTGGGATAATGGCACAAAAYAAGGGAAATAAGAGTAGAGAGTTAATGTTTTCTGTCTGGGAAAGGGCTAGATGGAGTGGGCATGTTTCCTTTTTGTGGGGAGGACATGCTCACAGAACATTATAGACATCACCCAGTGAGGGGGAAGATCTAGTAATCTGTGTGAACCTGTGGGAGCTCATCATTCATGGTCATCCAGCTGAGATCAAAGTAAGGCCACCTAGAGTGAGGCTGCTGTTCTCCTCAGAGAATGCCGAGATGCTTAGAATATTATAGGAAAAATCTGAAGAAATTAAAAATGACCACATAATTTCACACAACAGTAAAAAATATGTCATAAGGATTTTTTATCACATGGACTTGATGCACATTGGGCAGTAAGAAAATAGATTTGATCAACAGGAATAACTGCTCTACAGCTAGTATGATCTACTGAGTCACAAATCCTCTTTTTCATAATGCTTAAATACGGATTTACATGATGGACTGTAACAACTCCAAATGCACCGTTTATATTTATCATGTAAATAATGATGAGCTTTCAAATTAGAATGCAGATCAAAATAGCACACTAGTTATTCAAATGGCTTTTTGGTTCAGAAACTTACTTTTTTGAATAGTTCAAAAGTATCAACTATTTAGACCATGAGTGTGCATTACCGAGACCCATGTGACTAATGTACTCATGAAAGTGGTCCTGCTGAACTCAGTAGGTTTACTCAGCTATATAAAGTTACTTATGGCTATATTTACCTGCAGGAGAGATGTCAAAGTCAGTAAGGACACTTTATATTTTCTTGTCAGCTTCTAAAGGTTCTGTGAGCTGAGCACAAAGATCATGTTAACACTCACTGTTTGCTGCCAGGGGAATAATTATGTCCAAAACACATACCATCACCAGTTTGCTAGTTTTTATACCCTTTTCTTCCTCCACAATTCAGCACTTTAAGAAATGAAGGAAACTTTGCCAGGCTCCTCTTTATGTATATGCACCTTCAGAAATCCTGTGCTCCCCTCTCTCAGCTTGCTTTTGCACTCCTCAGCTTGCCTACACATCCATGGRGATCTCTGGGATAAGTGTAGGTCCTGCATTTGGTGTTTAAATCTTTAATAGTTAAGCAGTAAATTGYTCTCCAGACTGTCCAGTGCTGCTGGAAAACAGACACCTTTTCACCTTTGATACTAGGATCTCAGCCAGGGGTGTCTTCTGTATTTCTCCAATGGTAAAAACTAATCTTGTGCAAAAGGCCAGTACAAAGGTCCTAMAAGTCAAGTTATTTGAGTCCTCCCTCAGCCCTGAAAATCAGTTCTGATTGCTGTAGCTTGCAGCAGATGACAGTCTTTTGGCTGCCTCTCAGGAGAAAGGTGAGGTCTAAAAATAATCGAGGTTCAGGGGATACTAGAAAGCACAAAGGTTRTTTGGCATTGTCTTTTCCCAATCTGTGCTCATCTCCCCCTAAACAGACAGAGTCCATCCCCTTCTACTTTCTCTGAGTTAATTATAACTTGCATTGAGTAGTGTCATGGAGAGAGACATAAAAAGCAGCAACACTAATAGTACTCAAGGGGAATTTAGCAGCTCTACAGCAGAACAAAAATCTCCCAGCAAAGAGTTGTGGCAATAAATGAGCCAGTTTGATMCTAGTCAAAGTCCACATGCAGATAGATTTATTTGCTCTATATTGGCCATGCTTTTCCAATTTCATGAGATAGGGATATTTCTGCAGGAAGGATTCCACATTTAGTTTGAGAGGCTGCATGCCCCTGTAAAATAAAGCATTCACTGGCCACTGCACCAACACCGGGACATTGGAGTTCAAATAYGCTTTTGCAAATACTCAAGAGGCAAAGAAAAGAAAGAGTTGTCGACTTCTTGAAAAGAAATAATTGAAATTACATTTCAACAGGGYCCAGAGAGGGTAGATGGGAGTGTCTTTTTCTCTCTGTGCCCTTTTGAGACAAATCAGAGACAGCCAGAGATAGTCAAGTTATGAGCAGTGTGCTGTGGGGGCTTCCCCAGCCTGGATGCTCCTGAGCTGTGTGGTTGATCTTGGATCATGGGCAAAGGACAGCAGGGAGGTGATACCGGGAGCAGTACAAAACAGGGAGCAATACAAAACAGACTGGTGGTGCCAACATTTAGCTGCTTGCTTCTGTTTAATCTCTTTGGGCTGTTTTAGATGCCAAGCAAATTGTCAAGGTCACCAGTACCTTACTCAAGTTAGCAGCCAAAGGGGACAAAATGAAGATACAGCTGGAATCCCAACCCAAGTCCCATCTAGTTATTTCCTTTTGATTACTATTGGCTTATCAAAAGTATAATATTCTTCTACCTGAAATTCAGCTGCAGTCCTTGCCTCTTTGTTCTTCCTCTCTGGTGACCTCTCCTTGTCRCTTCTCAGCAAGTGATCAGGCTTCTCATCAATGACATTCCTTTTGCTTTTAGGGTAGATTCCACTTTGTAGGAGAAATGAACCCTTTTCATCAAGAGGGTCAACACAGTAGCAGAGATATAGCAAGAATCCACTGGGTTCATTTATCTGTATTTGACAGCAGAGTTTACCCTTCTCATGGCCACATTCCTACCTGCAGTGTGCTGACAATCATGCTACTTGGTAAAATGTGAACAGAATGAAGCCAGCATTGTGGACACCATGCCAGTTCAGAATCTGTATCTCTGAGAAATCTATTTCCTATGGAATATCTTCTCGTGGTGGAGGGCTTGAACTCACGCTGTGAACTCATTCCCATGACCTGGATCAGACACAACTGATAAAAGCAAAAAAGTGTTTCTGAATCTGCACACAGTTGTYCTCAATACCCCAGCAGTCTTTAATATTTAATTCTCGAAGGTCTGAAAACACAAGAATGATCTCTAAGGTCTGGAATTTGTAGCTTATATTTGTTTTTCAGGCTCCCTGTTTTTGAGACATGCTGCCTGTGCAGTGTAGTTGATGGGGGAGTGTTGTCTGTCTAAAGAAGCTGTGAACCTTTTCCTTTGACTAGGGCAAAGGCAGCAGGGAACTTTGTGAGCCATGCATCTGTGGGGAGCCTGACTTCATTTGTACTTGTTTCCCTTCTTTGCAAAAAGATAAAGGTTTTCTCTTGGTACTTCTTGCCARTTTCTATAGCAGTGAAGACATCCAAATGGTTACTCCAAGACTTCCAGGCACTCCATAGACTTTTCTCCAGATGGAAAAGACCAATAAAGTGCTGAAAACACTGATGAAAAGGAGAAAATGTAAGGAGAAAAAAAATGTCCTAAATGCTGATTAAACACAGAAGAGTATAAGCATTTACCATGACTTCCTGTCTCAGTGTTCAAGTCAAACTGAGTTTGTTGACTATCACTTGGTCTTCTAAGGTTTATGGAAAATAAACAGTCCTCCTGTGAAATTACATTGGACAAGCACCAGATACCGGGCTCCCTTCCCCCACCACCTTTCTGCACTGTTTCAAAGACTTACTTAATGATTTACATTGTTCACAGAGTCACTCAAGCAGGCAAAGTGGAATTCCACCTGATTGGTAACATGGGGTACTTCCTATCTGAGTTGGAGCGTGAGCTGTTTGTCAGCTCTCCTAAAGTGCCAAAAGCTATATGGGAACAGCCGAGGTGACTATAGATTTTAAGGACAAAAATCTGCTTTTTTTTATTTTGCAATGGCATGAAAAAAACAAACAACCCATAGAGAATGTCATTAGGACAGGGGACAAAGTGAACCTATTGCACATCAACACATTATCCAGCCTCAATAGCACATGGTACATTGTCTCCATTATCAGACAAAAAAACCTCACCAGAGACAGAGATCAAAGGGTTAGCTTTTCAGTGATCTTGTCATGCGGCTTCTTAAATGATAATGTAAAGGTTTTAAAAAACATTTACCGTAATTTCTGCTAAGTGTCACAGCCTAGTGAACCATTAAAAGTGAAGCAGCTCACTGAACCGCGCGGAAGTGAACAGATGGAATTCCACCCTCCCTCTGCTCCAGAGCCTCCTCGAACAATGCAAAGTCTTCTTTCAAATCTCCTCCTCTGAGCTCATTACCCAGGGCAAATATGTGGCAGGTTCTACTGCCACAAAGGCTGGGGCTTGCTCTTCCTCGTGGCCAGGCTGTGTGGTAGAATTTTTTTWAAATTGTAGTAATAATTTAGTCTGTTTTCTGCACTTAAGCAATCCTTTCTTTGTTCCTTATTTATACAGATGCTTTGAGAAAAGGAGGACATCCCGATCTGAGCTTTCCAGGGTCTCATGGATCACTACCAGTCTTGTTTTCTCCAGTCTTTACTTAAAAAAAAGGTATCCATTTTCCTTGGGAGCAGTTGTTTGCACCTCCATAGCTCTGAATTTTCTAGAGAGAGAAATGTAGCCYGGCTGTTGCACTTACTTCCTCCTTTTACATCCCCCTCTCTGCTTTCCTGCCTAGGTGACGAGTAATTCAGCGCAGGTATGCATGATCTTGCACTCTCCCTGCTAATTTTTCAGAGTGCTTTACGGGCTCATGGAAATTTGTATCATTATCTCAGGGCTGAAATTTCCACTGAGTTTTGTGGGTTTTGTGAGCACAGTGTGAACCATCTCCTCAGGCCAGCTTACAGTAGAGGCTAGTAGGGGTCCTGCAAGCTCCAGTGAGGCATTTGAATCAGTGGTGCAGCAGCTGCAGGGAGAGGAGGCTGTGGGGAGAGGTGGGGGATGCTCAGTGTTCGATAGGTGCCAAAACGGTTTAGGGGGAGAGGATTCATGCAATAAACTTGAGCTCCACACAGTGCTATCCTCTCTCTACAAGGAGATGGGTGAAGGATGTCACACAAAGGAATGATCTTTGCTCATATCTGGACACTTTACACACCCCAACACAAAGCTAAAAGGTCCCCATCTATTTGGGGATTTGCTAAGCTTAATTTGTGCTGGGTTCATTACCACAACATGTAACAGGATCAAATCAATTRCTTTTCATCTTTATCTTTGAAATAAAATTACAATCTTTTGTTCTGAAGGTACTTGAAGAGCATGGAGATCAGAATTCATAGCTGAAGGAAAAACCCCACAATTAAATTGATTTTAWTTTWAGATTCTGAATCTCTTTGATGGTCAACAGTGCAGCAGARGAAATGCCACCATTTTGTCCTGAGTTTAAGTATGCTGAGTTGTCTTGGGTCTTGGTTCCTAGCCATGAGACCTGCTTTGAAATCTGGGATAAAAAAAAGGCACCCAGGCATCCTGAGCTCTCCACTTTGCAARTTTGAGCTGAAATAAGTAATCCCAGCCTTTCTGGATGCTGGAGAAGGTTGGAGTTCAACTTCATGGCGTAGCTGGCTGGTGATGTGGGCTGAGAAATACATGACTGTGGGGAAGGAGGAAGGAAGGCTCTGGTACCTCCTTGGCAGGGAGAAGCAGCAGTCCCTGTCACAGGCTGTGTGCAGCAGCAGGAGATGCTGCCAGCTGAACAACACATCCCTACAGGGGCACGAAGTGCTGCTCAGCCAGGCATGGCCAGCCCGGGCTCTGCCTGGCCAGGCTCTCTGCTGACTGCAGCATGCTCTCACCAAGGGCATCCTGTTTCTCCTCGGGAAGAGTCAAAGTACCTCCCTCAGCACATTCCCCTCTACCCACCACACAGCCTTCTGTTCTCACAAGCATCTGCTGTCCATGTCTCTGCTGGAGAGAAGTCTCTTATCAGGCAACATCTTCCTATTCCTTCCCAGAGTAAGATTTAGCCAGATGACTTTGGCCCTCCCATTGCTAGTTGAGCAGCAGGAAAAGGGACTTCTCTGGTATGAGAAAGTGGTGCTCAGGAGAAGATCTAGTTTGCTCAGAAATGGCCACGGAAAGCATAGGAAAAGTGGGGAGGGCAGAGCTGGCTTACTGGGAAAGGTTACAGAACCTGTCACCTGGATGCAGCGGCCGTCCAAGGAGAGGCAGAGCGCCGGGCTGCATCTCTGTGCTATGAAATGTGTGTGCTTGAACCACATCTCTGACCCTTTAACTGTTTGGAGTAATTTGTATGGATCACGATACACTTCTCTTCTTGAATCTTCCAGGTTGTCAAGGCAAGTGAGAACAGCCACCACACTGCCAAGGTAGACCCTGTGCCAACTCTTATGTATCCACTTTTAAGTGGTCTCAAGCACCACAAGAGTGGGATCAGACCCTTCTGTGTGAAAATACATACAGTTATCCTGGTTTCCCACTGCCAGCAGGTTCCTTAAGGGTGCACTCRCTGCATAGCCCCAGCTGCTGTCCTCGCTCTGCTGTAGCCACGGGAGCTGCTCTCAGAATGAAAGGCTGAGCACTGGTCCTTTTATTTGTGGAAATAGATACAAATGAGTGCTCCATGTTTCACTAACATCTTTCCTTTTTTTTYCCTTCTTCTTCTTTGCCATTTACATTGCATGCATACACTTGAGCAGCTTGGCTTCAGTCTTGATTGAAATATTTAATGGATATTATTCATTGTTGGTATTCTCTTGATGTTGTTCTCATTCATTTTAAAACTGCCAAACCTTCCCATTTTTCAAGGATGCCTGGCCTTTTAAATAAGGAAAGCATTCTGATACCTTTATTACATTTTTTGAGGCCACATTAGCTTGTTTTTGCTATCATTTTGACTTTGATTTTAATAAACTGAACAGAAATAGCAGTCTCTCCATTTCTTAAATACTGCATGCTTTTCCATTATTGTCCACAAACAGTTGATTCCAATCAACTTTCTACAACTCATTCTGTCCTCAGAATTATTGTACTTTTATAACCATTCACAAATATTTTCAGAAGTGCTTCCAATGTGATGATATTATAACCTAGCCCTAAGGGTTTATTATCTTCCATATTATTCATTTCACCTAGTCTCATTTCCTTGGACTAAGTCCAAAATAGCCCCTGGTCTTGTTGATTGCTCCTCAAACCGAAAAAAAACTGTTTGGTACTGCACTCAGAAACACACATCCATCCTTAATGACTCCACTACTGCTATGCCCATCAATGTCAGTATAATTGAAATTCCACTGTAGTCACTGCCTCTGCCTTTTTACAGCTTACCCCTTATCTATGTAAGCATTTCCTGATCTACTCCTTTGTTTTAGTCACTTCTCACATGCATGCCAGTTTTCTTTTTGGATTGTTTCATACCTTTAAGAGGTCCTTATTCATGCTTCACATTTTTCAACTATTTGACAAGCTGAATGGGAAAGAAATAGCATTATAAGGAGCACGTTACCTATTTTTGGATTTCCCCTCCATGTGGGAATAGGGCATGTCTTAGAGAATTTGCCAACTATGGTTACTCAGGTGCAAAAGAAAGTGGTGAAGKTAAATAGAGGGAAAACCCGTCCATATTTAAGCCACATATATTCTTTTTGACAGGCAGTTTTTCTTGGAAAATTCTGGCGGTAAAATAAAGCAGAACATTTAGGATGCTTCAAATAATACAACCCTCCTCCTGGTGAGCAAACCATGAGGGGGCTTCCTGACCCTAGCAGTGTTGCAGTGCCAGCAGAGAGAAACCACTCTTCCAWTGCTTAGGCATACACTCAGCCTTTGAGAGCCTAATTTGGCTTTTTATATAAGCAGATCTTCCTTAAACAGAATTTCGAGTTAGCAATGAGCCCTTTACACTGTAATTCTGGGAAAGGGAGGGTCTGTGCCCTCATTTATTAAAAAAGTAAGTTTTACTCTTACATGGCATGCTGAGATATTGGATTATTGAGGTGGGTGKGTAGAATAGTTTACTTCCAAAACTGCATAATCTCATTGCTGCTATTGCTAAATTGTGTGTGATTTTAAATGGAACCTGGTGCTGCTGAGACTCACTGAGATGAAACCTTCACAGGTCTCAAGGTCCCCTGAGCACTGGCTTTAACGGGGAGGGTGGGGGCTAAGGGACCCACAGGTTGAGCCTCACTGGTGAGTATGCAGGTAAAATAAACAGCAAATAAAGCTTAAGGGCTCAAGGACCCTTGCTATGTGTTGCAGCCTGTGAGCAGAAAGGCTGGTGCACTGCTAAGGTGCCCAGATGACAGCCATCCTACCATCCTAACACATTCAGCCCGTGGCCATGGCAGGAACTCATCCGTGTTTCTGAGCAAGGATCTTGCTTCCTCAAGGGGCTGAGTCTGCTGAGCCCCTCTCTCAGTCCCCTCAGCGTGGAGCAGGAGCCGCTTGCAGGGTGAGCTGACATGGATAATGGCATTCCTTTTGTCCGGGCACCCTGCTCACACGGGGGGGGATGCTGCACCTGGCAGGTGTTTCCAGGGAGCAGCTCACAACAGGGTGCTGCCTTCTCCCTGTCTCAGTACCTCGGGAAGTTGTTAGGGAAARGATTACGGTGTCCCTTCATTTTTCATATGTCTGCCAGTGTAACATTGTGCCTAACCTCACATTTGGGCATCGCCCATTCTGCAGTGCACGTCTAGTGTTTATTTCAGTGTCTGTCAGAGACCCAGGGTTAAAACTATTGGAGGTCCAGATGACATCTGGCTTCTCAGCTCCTCCAGAATATTGGCTGCAGTGTTTATCAGTGCATTATTCATCAAAACTGATGATGCAAAGTACAACATGCTGTCTGCAGCTCAGCGTAAGAGTGGAAAGAAGTTGGCAGAAATGCCTAGTGTTCTGTGAGCAGCATGTAATCAATAGTCTGGGTGCTTGTTCACTTTATGTTGATGACTATTCCCTCTGGTACGTCTTTGTATATTTTTGGGTTCTCTGTATTACCAGCTGTGCGATTTTTCTCTCTCTTTTCTTGATACCAGCTTTGATAGAACAGAAGGGGCAACCTTTTGTGTAGTAGGTGTCAAATCAAATAAACTATTTGCACAAAGCCTGGAAATAAGAGTCAGAGAAAAAAAGKTTTAGTTGAAATTTCCCATGACAGACTGATATTTTTCCTTTTTTTTTTTTTTTTTTTTTTTTTTTTTTTTTTTTTTTTTTTTTTTTTTTTTTTTAAGGGAAAGGGGGGAGATGAAATGGAGCAAAGAGTGTTTTAACTGTCATTAAAATTTTGAACTGAATTCTGCTTTTCAGGTAAGGTACATCCAGCAAGACTCCAGAGTCCTCAGTCAAGTCCTCCTATTCACACCAGTGTAACAGAGCAGAGTGCTTATCTTTAATGCAAGAACTTGCAAAACAATAATCAGATTCTCAGCTGGGGTAAGTTGGCAAGTTTCCATTAAAGTCAATGGACCTAGGCTGATTTACACCAGCTGACGATCTGCCCCAGTATCTGCTACACTACACACACCACACGCACACACAAGCCACTGTGTATTTATTTTCAGTGTTAGACCTGCATGTAAATTTGGTGCTACAACTACCAAAGAACAGTGGTAGGTGAGTCTTTTTAAAAAGCCATATTGCAGACAAGAGCAGCATTATTCTTGTTACAGATCTCTCCTTAGCATGTGGGTATCAGTATGCAAAGTCTTATTATTCCTGTCCAGYGCAAAAATTGTAATGAAGAGTGGAACTAAAAATGGCCGTTTCACTTGTGGCCCAAAGCAAAATAACAATCTTCAAAATTCTGAAATGGACACTTAGCACTCCTAAGCAAAACATAAGGGAAGCATAGCAAAACGAGATCTTGCTATGTCATTTAATGGCTCTTCTTAGAGGAGCTGAGTCATTTTTGTTTTCCAAAGGGGTTGACAAATGTGTGAAGCAGCGGTATGTGGATCAGGATGCACCACAGCAGAGGGGGTATGAACAGATGACTGCTATTGATCAGTTATCTGCCATTTTCCCAAAGCCACACAAGGCTGGACCACATGTGGAATGGATATGATGGATGCTACATCTGAACAGCAGGGCAGTCCTGGAGCACCACTTAGCCAGCATGATGTATTTTTTATATTTGAACAGGACTACCGTTAAACAATAAGTGTTGTATGATTGTCTAGGTAAGACGAGCTCAGATTAGAAAATATGGGAATGTAAATCAGCGTTTATTTGCTCTTTCAGCAGAGAACTTCTGTTGTGCTTTCAAGACTGAGAAATTTGCCATAGGGTGATTAAGAAAAAAATAGAGAGAGGAACAATGAGTTTCAGACTTGAGAATGTTTGTCTAGGTAATGTTACTGGAATTGAAGTTAAAATGATGTTCATGAAGCTGTATAGACTCAATAGAGGCCGTCTGCAGCTCTTCTGTCACAGCATGTGCTCTTCCTGCTTGAGACAGGGAAGTAATAACTTCAGCTCTATTGCCATGGCTTTTTCCTAGGGCTCACATGGAGGCCTYATGGGCTCACGTGGAGAAGTGAGGAATATCACAGGGCCTGTCTTGTTCCTACTTTGTCTTGGGCACTTGGAGACATTTTTGTAGCAGCTGCAGAATCTCTGGTGTTGGGACCAGAGAAAATGATGAGATGAGAAACACTCCCCCACTGAGAAGGAAAGCAAGATATTTTATACTTCTAAAGGTTTGTAGTGTTAGGTCAAAAGACAAACTGTCCTTGAGGATGTGCAAGACTGAGAGAACGTGGGTTATGCTGGAGTTGGTATCTCTTCCTTGGCACTATTCCACATGCTTTCTGCAATATGTGGAGTATGTCCTGGAAGCATAATCTTTCCTAGAGGAGAGTTCTGATTAGCTCGTCAGACTGACCTGCTCATCTTATTTGTCTCAGTTCAGTAGGCATGCTGCTAAGCTCAGGCTTTTTGGATCTCTCTGAGTCATGGGGTGCTCTGGCACAGCAGATCTTCCAGGCTGGGAGTTAAAGAAGTGACAATGCTGGAGGCAAGTGATTTTTGAGAACCACAGAGGAGAGGAGAAAATAAAAAGTGAAAGTGGGTCACCACTGCTACACACTGGTGTTAGATTTGATTTTGATCACAGCCTGTCTCCAAATCGTGGCACATTTAGCCTTGTCCCTCAGGGCACTGTGGTACCAGAAGATCTTGCTGTGGGCAGGAGGAAGGGAACAGTGTTATTGTGGTTATCCATAAAACATTCAGCAAGACAGAATTTTATTGCAAGGACTGTTTTGCCTGGATGMAGACTGCAGGATTTGGACTGGAACAGTAAAAGAATTCGCTTACAGTTGTGTAACAGGTCAGGAGTTGGGTCAGACCAAGGACCAAGAACGTGTGATATGGTTGTACTGTCCTGTAATTGTTAAAACACTTGTCACCCCCTGCTCCTGTACATTTCAGACTTTCAAAGGCTGAGCACACCTTCAACAAAATCAGACAACAGGAACCCATCATGAATGTTGCAGCCTGTAACTAATGGTGTATGTTTGTAYGGTGCTGTGGCTTTCACCTCTCTGTGGTGCTCTCTGCCCTTCAGTGAACCCCTAGACTTGTCTGATGTGATACTCCTCTCCATAGCCACTCCTCTTCCTTTTTAAGAACATATTCATGATAGAAATTTCAGAATTTAAGATTAGATTTAGATTAAGAATAGCAATATCTGAAATATCTTTGTTTGCCTCCTCACATACTCAAAGTATTTCTTATTCCAAATAAAAAAGAAAATTTCCAAACTAGGGTGTTTGCTGGGGTGTGCTGGTTTGTKTCACACAGAAAGAGAAGTTTGTTAAAAGTTCTGGTTTAACAAAGTGCTTTGCAAATGTTTTGCTTGATAGACTGAGGGTGATGCCTGATGATTTTTGTTTTTCCTTTTTACGCTTTCTGTACCSTCTATGCATTCCCCTGCACCCCTTAGCCCACATGCTTGTAATTCCTGCAGCCTGATATTCCAGCTTAGTTTAGGAGTTCTGCTGGGCAGAGAGACCAAACATCCTGAGGAAGGAGTCAGTGTACCCTGTGCTATCTTAAACCCRAGGCTCCAGCCTTGRGTGAAGCCTTCTGTCCAGAACATYTTGTGTAAACTGAGCTCTGACCTCATCCAGGGGGGGWATTCATTAGAACAGGGGGACATTACTGCATTTGTTAAGTTTCTTATTGGGGAATCCTAGATAGATATGTTAATTCCTGAAACCTATAAAACTTGTATCCGTGCTGTACACRGGTGTGCATTCTGCCACCAAGTTGTGCACCTGGGATCCCAAATACCGAGGTAAAACCCTTTTTATCCCCTTAACCRTGTCTGTGTCATTATTAAAAACTGRCCTTTCAAGGCAACAAGGGAAGATGGGCAAATGGGTAGTTTTGCCAGGATCTGGGTTCACACATTCAGAAAATAAAGAGGGAAAGCTAGTGAAGATCTCTGGAACACTTTTTGTAGAAAGATATTAAGTAATGGAAGTAATATGTTCCAGTGGAATCCTTTTCTGGTGCATGTTCTGGTCAGGTTTATTTCAATATAACTTTTTCCAGGGCTCTTCATGGGAMGAATAAGACTCCAGCTGACTGGAACATCGTACTCCAGTTTTAAGTTAAGACTGGACAGCTGCACCAGCTCAATGTGGAGAGACAAGAATTATTTTCATTCTGTTTTTGTTTGTGTCTTGAATAGCTCACCAGTGCAACACCTTATGCCTGTCATCATTCTCCCATTCATGGGAAGCTGGAGCTCCCTCCCCATCACAGATCACCAAGGGTTCCCGAGTCATCCTACATCTGATCATGGACTGATATGCCCTGCTTGGCCTGCTGAGCTGAGCCTGGTAGGAGAAAAAGGAGAAAATGGAGAAAAAGGAGAAAAAGAAATGGAGAAAAAGGAGAAAAAGAAAAGGAGAAAAAGGAGAAAAAGAAGAAAAAAGGAGAAAAAGGAGAAAAAGCCTTTCTGCTGGATGCAAGTACCATTGCCTGCTTCACTGAAGGCTTTACTTTGTAAGAGGACGAGTAGACACTCTGTGCCATGCTGAGACAGGAAGGAAATACCTTCCCTACTTCAGACTTCAGAATCTGTCAGCTTAGAAATCTTGGGCTGGTACTCTGTACTAGGAGTGGGAGTACAGACTATCTCACATGGACACACTTTTATGGACACAGAGATCCTCCAAGTCAGTSATATCTGGAATGACTATCATAGCCATTGTTGTATGAGTATTAGTGAAGAGTAGTCAGAAAGCATATATTCCTTTTCATACAGGTCTGGTTTCTATTCAAATCTGAGATAAATTTAGGGCAAAGACCAGAGGAAAGGAAATATTTAGTTTTCTGGGACTCTTACTGTCAACTTCCATCTCAGATCCCCCAACTGATATAGCTTTTACTTTAGCATATCACTTAAGCAAAATCYCAGTGTTGGGATTTCCCAATTTTCACTTGTCACTTTCAGTGTGACTGTTTCATGCTGTGCTCATCCACAGCTATTTCACCACCTCCCTAATAATTCCTGCCCCTTCTAGGGAATGCTGCTCCACATGCCACCTGTCCTGCAGGTGAGGGACCCTCTTCACACATCACAAAGCACCACGCAGTGACAGAGGTGCCCAGCACCACCCACAGGCACATCCTGTTCCTGTCACACGTGGCACTTTCTACCATGCCTGGCCCAAGAGTGTGCACCTACAGCTGGCAGTGCTCCCCTGCAGCTCTCCCACCCCATCCCTGCCCTCCCAGCCTCACAACATAAACCCATCCATGCCATCTTGGCTTCCCTTGCTGTGTTTTATGACACCTRGGCCACCTCCAGATTGAAAATGTCTGAATTAAAATAAAAGTGAAAAAGCATTTGGTTCTTTTACGCTTGTAAAATTGTATATATGGTGTCAAGTTCTGAAGTTCAGAGCAGCTCCTTCATGGTATAATCCAATTGCCYTGCCACTGAAAATAGACCCTGATCCAGCTCCAGGTGAGGTGAGAATTGGTTTCCAAACATGTGTTTCTCACATGTGCTCTAAAGTGAAAATGCAGCTATTATTTTTGCTAGACACAAGCAAGATTTTTAACATTGTCACCATGAGTCATTCCACTGGCCAAATATCCACAAGGATTTTATTTGTGAGAAAAAAATGGGCAAAATTATTCATCAGTGTCCTGGCATCTGCAGCCCTTGGTCAAATCCTGTGGTGCTGCAGGTAAAGAGACTCCCATTAACTTCAAAGTGGGAATGTGACTTAATAAATTGAACAGACATGAAACAAGGCCCTCAGAAACTGACCCTTTGGATGTTCTGTGTCTAATTATTTTCTAGGTATCTAAAATATCATCTAAGCTTCTTTTTAAGCTTCTTATAAAGCAACCAAAGTTCATTATGCTACTATTAGCATTAGTATGATTTACTATAAATAATAACATTAATGTTTTGGAGCATAAAGTCAAGCCATGTGCCTTGGTGATATATTTAAAAGAACCTCATGGAAATGAGGTCATACAGAGAATTTTGCTGCAGGACCAAGATTTTTGAGKGGAATAGTGATTTTGAGTGACACAGGTTTAAAAGCTTGAGAGCAATTTTCAGTTAAAATATTGACTAATTTAAGACTAACTAATTTAATTATTACTTATTCCAGAAAATATTAGTCTATTTCTCACAAGAAGGGAGGACATAGATTCCACACATACCTTTTCAGGAACTTCATGATTAAATAGTCTTATAAGAATATTTCTTGTGAAGGAGTGAAATTGTGCTAAAATAATTCACAACAAAACAACAAACAAGACCCCAACGCCATTGGAAAGGTGTCTGGTTTTAGTGGCATAACTGTGGAATGAATCAGCATTAAAAACAAAGAAAATTGAGCTTCTTTCTTTTTTTTTTTTTCCTTTGTAAACCATTAGGTTTGGATAATCCACTTTTTTTTTTTTTTTTTAAAAAAAAAAGCATCTGCACATCAATTACCCAAGCACTTTAGAATGCCATAATCTCATTTTGTGACCAGGATGTGAAACTCAAATGTCATCCAATTCTATCAGTAAATGACATTTTGGTGCCTTGTGCTAGAATACTGCACTACATCAAAAACTCCCCAGCTTTTTTAGGTTGCTTTTAAACACAAGAACTTGTAAGGGAAAGCAGGTCTAATAGTTATTTTGTAGAYTCATCAGATAGATAGGTAGGATTGGTTTTATCAGAGACCAGTAAAGACAAAGGGATTTTTAATTCAYTTCATGAACTCACAGCATAAACTCAGTGCTGGGCTGTAGATGTTGCAGGTGTGGTATTTCCCATGTACATTTTTGACACACGCACTCAGGTATTTTCACCAACAGATCTGTTGACACAGTTCTGTATGGCCAAAAATGGAGTCTGCTAAAGGCACGGTAGCAAATTTATTCCTAAAATATTGATTACTTTCCTAGTTGTTAAGTCATTATTAAAGTAGGTTGAAAATTCATTTGCAGTCTTTTGGAATATTACTACTGTCACAARTGACATCACTTTTTAACAAGATGGATGCTTTCAATGCTGGGCTCAGAAATGCCAAGTGGAATTAGCATCTTAAAAACCCCACATTTCACTGTTTATTCATGGACACAAGTGCTTCTCACACTGTACTCCCACATTGTTGGCCCCCATAATGCGGCTGCACATTTGTTTTAGCTCACCAGCACAGGGCAGCTCCAAGGAGGCAAGGCAGGAGAAAGCTTGGCAGGACACAGCCTGGTGAAGCGTGCAGGGGGCTGAATTCCACCCTCCCCATCGCTCCAGTCCACTGAGCTGCATCCTTCTGAATGCTCCCTATGCTGTGGCCACCAGAATTACAATAAAAATATTTGCAAAGTATTCTTGAGYTGTCTGAAGAAAGGGACTTCACGCAGAGAAGATGTCGAGCATAAAACTTAAAGCCTTTAAAAAATATTWGTGTGGGGCAGACGTGCACATTCAGAAGCATCTTTTCTGCTGCTGGGAAAGGAGCAACAAACAGACACAGGCTTTGCATGGAAGATGATTTGCTGAAATGGAATCAGTTGGTCATATGACCCTTTCAGACCCTGGAATGAAGCTCTGAGTTGTTATTCCCCACCTCTAGTGCACCACCACCGTGGTTGCCACATCCTGTCTTTTCTGTCATGGGCAAAAGGATCCCTTTGGAAAATATTTCAGAAGGTTTTCAAACCCTTTATCCCTTTCTCATGAACAAAGTTGTCAGCACTGCATTGTCTGCTTYATTTTTAGCATTATTTTTGTCTTTCATCACAATAAGTAAGTTGGTCATGGCTCTAAAGAGAGGGATTTTCCTCTCAAGCCGTGCCTGGCCCTATGCTTGTTTTTTTTCTCACTGCWCCATAAGTAACCAGCAAGAGGTGCACACAATAAAGAGTTCTCTCGACTGACAAATGTAAGGGATGTGTAATTCCAGTTGCTTGCCCTTGAGTAAACAAGTGGGGAGGGACAGGGAGGACCCTCTGAGGAACCAGTGATCAATGTGCTGCCACCACATGCACCTGAGATACTGTTATTTGATTGAAGCAAATGAAATTCAGAATAAATACTATGTCAGGTGAAATATAAAAGGATCCTTTGGGAATTATTGTACATTCAGGACTCCAGTGATCTTTCCATGCTCACTGTTGGGCTGACTCTCCTTAACCAGCACTGCCCTTAAAATGCCTTCCAACACGCTTCCAGCAGGAAAAGTGTTTGTAGGACATGGCAACCAGCTGTTAGGCACACATCTCTACTGCAGGCTCCCATGCTGCCCCTGAAACGAACAAGGTTTTATAGRTCTACCTTCAAGTCATGTTTTCTCCTTCATTTGACCCTCAGCTTTTAATGTCCTGGGAAGTAACTGCAAGYCTGTTTAGTGTTCTGTGGTTTATCTAAGGTCTTGGGGAAAGAATCGTAGGAAAACGCAACGAAAATATTCAGTAATATAAAGAAGACCAGAAGCCAGATGAATGCAATCAATGTGCTTTTAAAAGGGACTTTTTCTCATGGCTGAGGACAAAGAGATGATGCCTTGGAGCATRTATTGTTGCTCTTTATGTGTTGCAGTGGGAAATCAAATTTACCAGAACAGTAGGAAGGGTGGAAACAGTGAAACCCAAGCAACATTAGTATATACAGCTGAGCCACAGCACCCAAGAGAACAGAATCTGGGTCACAGTCTTGTCTTACCTTACAACATGAAGAAATGGCCTCCGAAGAGCACAGCCAATGACCAAAAAGCAAGGAGAGAGGAGTTTGGTTACTCTAAAGATTCAGAAACAGGACTGCAATTTCTCTCTCTACAAGACGCATTTGAAACCTAAGCAAATTTCCTAAAAGAGGAAAACTGCCAGAAGAGGAACATACAGACCCCTCCTTTTATTTTTCTTTACTCTCACTGTTTTTTGTCTTTTTAGTGTATCTTGCATCAGGTATGAAGCTTTATGCCTTAYCTTGCTTTTCTGTGTGTTAAAGGTGCCTGCATTTTGCCAAAGCATGAGCTGAGACACAGAGCCCATATTAAGTCTGTMTTTGATGGTTATGTTTAATTCAGCTTGCATTTCGGAATCAAGAGCCACAGGGCAGTTGCGTCCAAGCAGCATTTTAAGGACTGAGCTCACGAGGTGAGTATGACACAACATAATATTCAAAACAACTTAATGTCTGCACCTATCTTAAACTTCCAGAGGAGCTGGAATTGCTCAGCACATCTGGAAGAAGAAAGGTGTTGTTGCTGCAATAAAATCTCTGGAAGAGACGGGTTAATAGTTCTGACTGAGTAATTTTTTTCCTCATTAACACTTTCCACCCTTACCAGTGCAGGAAATATACAGATTCTCAGGCACAGCTAGCATTCCTCTTTGCTCCGAACAAAGCCAACAAGAAAGTAACAACGACTCTAATCCTTTGTGTATTGCCACATAAACTCAAAGCTGACCTATCTCTTCAGCTTTATGGCTATTTTGGATAGCAACAATAAAACATCAGGTTTGCACAAGGCTTCCCACCTCCCAGAGTTTGCCAGCTTTGTCCCAGGCATCYTTTGCCTCTGTTACCTCAGAGTGACACAGCTCACAAACTGCTCCTACTGCAGTATGGGAGAGGSTCTGTGATTTTCCAGTMCAGTTTCCAGATGAAGCTCTTGCTRGAGCTCCATCTCCATCTCTAGCAAGAGGTGTGAGAAGGCAGGATCTTTTCTCAGCATGCTTGGGCTGCTGCCATGTCTTTGTGCTCCTCTTAGACAGCTATGTTGTCTTCTCTGCTCTCCCAGGCCCAGGCAGGGACTAGTTCTACCCTTTTACCCTCTCTGACACTCCTAAAATCCACTTATTTTCTTGTGGTATTTTTTTTCTGCTGTTGCCATTACAAAAAGTTCTCATCTGCCTTGTGACTCCACAATTCATATTTCTTTTTGCCTCTCCTGCCTCCCTCTGTATCTTGACCTCACTTAGGGCACCCCTGTAGCAGTCACCTGCTGTTTCCCCCTGCAGAGATGCTTTCAGCTCTCCCCATTTAGACATCTCCACTGTCTCTTACAAGTGGATCTTCAGGTCCCATTTTCTCCTTATTCCACTCGTGTATTCTTCCCATTTTGTCACCTGCTGGCTCTCTCATCTCTGGCTGCCCGCTCCCTKTTCCTGCATATCCCCTGCTTCTGTCAAGGAGTTTTTCAGTCATGGTAGTGATATGAATGCACTGGAGACCTAATGCTCAACACAGTCAGGACATTTAACAGAAGGATCCTGTTACCTTTGTTTCTGCTGTGTGCCTTTATGTCCCTTGAATACTACCCATGCTGTTAACGAGCAGTACGAGGGTTACAGGAAAAAATATATTTTGAGTTTTGCACTTAAATTTTGTCCAGCTTTGTATCACACTTAAAGCTTCCTACTGAAGCTGAGATACCTGGGCATCACATGTGTAATGGCAAAGATTGGAAGATAGCTGTGATTTTGGTTCAAAGTCCCACTAAGGAAATAATAGACAAATTGCGCTGTTGCCCTCATCAGGTGTGTCTGGAAAACTCTGCCCAGGACAAAAGAAACCCATTGTTTGTTTGGTTTGTCACATAAAGCATGGCCAGCTTTGCACAGTCTCTTCTGACCCTTCCATACCAGTTTCCTTCTTTTCTGCCATCCTGATCCTCACAGAAGGAAACAACAGCTTTGTTCTGCCTTGAGAGCAGTGCTGGAAGGGGTTAATTTTGCACTGTCTGACTTCTGTGTAAACACTGCTGACATTTCATCGCTGGGATTTGTCACTAGCCAAAATAAGATCACATTCACCAGTTTAAAAGCACAGAAGTGTCACTGGCATTTCTGTGCTTAGGCTGCATTAGTGTCTCTGCTACAGATCTTGTTTTCACAGATTAAGAACATCCACAGAAAGTTCCRTATGCACGGCTGAAGCTATTTAAGAACTGTGTTTTAGAGGAAATGTGAGGACAGACAGAAAAATGCAAAGCAACAGATGAGAGGGAATAACAGGAGTCAGAAGGAATACATTAATTAAAGTACTCTCCTGGAAAAAGGAATGGTCTTCCTTAGGCTTTTATCCACTGGAAAAATCTATTGCCAAAGACAAGGTGAGGCTTTTTGGTCCCTGGTCCAATTTTGCATCACTGCAGTCAAACAGAAGTCAAGGATTTAGGGTGGGGGTGAATGAAATGAAAGGCATCTTTCTAAGGCACTTTGCCTGGTTTGGTACCTGGGTTTACACACTGAAATCTTGTCTGGAAGTGAAACAGCTCCAGGTTGTTTTACAACTCTCTGGACACTCTCTCTGATTTCTATTGCACAACTAAAATGAGATGAGGACAACTGTGCAGCAGCTTCTCTTACGAGCTGCTGGGGAGAGGGGCTGTAAACTGAGGGCAAACCCTGCCCTAATAATTTTAATGGGTGACATTTAAAGCACAATATAAATTTAAAGCAAACAATATGAGCTAAACCAATACAGTATAATCTATGATTTGTAAGTGCTGTTGCTAGTTACTCTTTTTGTGCAAGTACTGTAAAATGASAGCCAGCCCAGGATAAGTTAATGCCAAAAGATGGGTTTGTGCTCTGAGCTCTGCTATGCCTGAGCTAATCTTCTGGGTAGGAAAAGCATAAAAATTACAAGTATCCAAGAATAAGTAACGCTTGTAAGTTTTCGGCAAGGAGATAATGAGACAAGTTCACCAGTTGGCTCAGCCTTACTGATCCAGACACAGTGATGACTCCTGGCAGGCACACGGATAAGATATGAGAAGCAGGTCACAACTTTTAATCTAATAGGTCAGAAATATGGGATTCAAGGCAGAAAATTCTGGTGTTTGAGTATCCAACCATCTGCCCCAAAATAATGTCRGCTGTCCTGAGCAACAGGAAGGACTTGGCTCACATTCTGAGCAACCCCAGGCTTCCCCCCACTGCAGGCAGTGCCACCACTGGGGAGGAGAGCTTATTCTGCAAAGTCATTATTTTTTTTTTTTTTTCTTCCTGTGATGGACATTGATCTGGGCCACTACTTGATCTGGGAAGAAAACCCACTGTTGGGAAGAAACCTGAACCCTGCCTGAAATCCTCACAAAGCAACAGTTACAGTTTGTGGTGATCTATCTATAGCAGCCTATAAGCTGTTAAAATGAAAGTCTGTATTCTGCTTAAATAGTCCCCGGAGGGAGATACTTCAGGATTAGACATTTTTAGCTCCAAGACGAAAAATTTTGTCTTGTCACCCAAAATGAACCACTCCTGCAACACCCTAAGACTGCAACCCCTGCTCCCCATGAGGCTGTACAAGGCAGTCTGTGACCAGGAGCAGCTGAATTGTGGGGCCAGGAGGAGCCAGCACATCCACCAAGGCTGTGGGTGGAAGGGGCAGGAGGAGCCTGTGTAGCCAGACGTTGCACAGGGAACACCGACCTGAAAGGGACACAGAGACACGCTGGCTAGAACATCCACTGTGGGGCTAGAAGAGGAGTGAGGCAGCTGCACATTCCCCTCACAGCCCCTCTGGGTTGTCTGCCATGAACCAGCCCCTCTTTGTCCTCTCAGCTTCCATGCACAGCTCTTCCCTGGCCTGTGGATCCTGGTGTGGACACACTAAATGCACACTGCATACACCACCACCAGCAGAAGTGCAGCACACACCGCTTTGCAAGGCAGGGTGATCACCTTCTTCTACCAGGAGAGAGGCAGAGGGTGACACGGCACCCAGAAGTCACGTGTGCCTTGTGAAAGTGGCACAGAGTCTTCACACAGCTCCAGCAGAGCAAGGAAAACCTAACAGGAGAGGGTGCTGAAGGAGCAAGGAACTGTGTGGAGGCTTGGTCTGGAAAATATGGGATGGGAGCTTGGAGATGTTAATCTCTCAAAGAGCCAGTTCAGGGCTTGGGGCATTGARAGCATCATGGAATCATGGACCCAACAAGGCTGGAAAAGATCTCCAMGATCAAGTCCAACCTTTCACTGAACACCACCATGCCAACTAAACCACAGCACTAAGTGCCACATCCAATCGTTTGTTGAACACTTCCAGGGATGGTGACCCCARCTTCCTACACAGCCTGTTCCAGKGCTTAACCACCCTTTCCTGATGTGAGGCTGTGTCCTCCTTTTCTCCCAACTAAACAATCCCATCTCTCTCATGTGACACTCTCCAGACCCTTCACCAGCTTCACTGCCCTTTGTCTGGACACGCTCCAGCACACCAATGTCTTTCTGGGAGTGAGTGCCCAGATCTGGACAGAGCTCTCAAGGTGCAACCYCACCAGTGCTGAGGTGTGGCCTCACCAGYGCTTCTGGCACATCTTCTGGATGTTCCAGAAGACAGGAAAGAAGATAGAGCCTTTCTTCTCTGGTCCATGAATTCACAATTGGCCCATGAAGGCAGACACTAATTGCTATTTCTGCACGATGGGTGTTTGCAGCACCCATATTTCTGCATGGTGGGTTCAGGACAGCCCAAATAGCCAAGAAATCGATACAAAACTGTCAATAAAACTCCTGGAAGCCCTGTTAGACATGCCCTAGGGCCTGACTCAGCCCTGCTGGGTGGGTGTGAGAGGTCCTTGCAGGGTGTTTCTGTGGCTCACATGATGTTCACAGAGCCAGAGTGGGSTATCCCTGTTCAAAGTGAGGTGAGATGTTTGTCCTGCCATCAATTTGGTAAATGTCACAACAACCAGCCAGTGCCCCACCCTCCAGGGAAACACCCACATTTTAACAGCTTATTTAACACATTTTAAACCTTCTTTTCACAGACCTCCCAGGCACTCAGAGACTGATATGGTGATGGTGTGAKGAGGGAAGG
Organism: Malurus melanocephalus; assembly: GCF_030028575.1. Lineage (NCBI taxonomy): Eukaryota > Metazoa > Chordata > Aves > Passeriformes > Maluridae > Malurus > Malurus melanocephalus. Next base: position 593,838 of record NW_026623278.1, read on the forward strand.
AAGACACTGCAGAGATGAAGCACTTGGCTGATGTGGCTGCTGGGGCACATCTGCTRGGCAGATTAATAGGAAAACATGGTCAAGTCCTTAAGGTTGCACTCTCCAGGAGGACAGAAGGAGCTGCCTCCTGCTTCAGATCACACCAACATACAGCTGATAGATAACAACATGGGTTAATATATGTTCCTAGTCAGCCTTGTAATTTGGGTGGAAAGAATGACTGTTATTTAATTTTTATTCTTGCTTTTTTACTGGGACATCATAACAAAGAGGATACAATAGGTTAGTGTGAGATGTCACCCTTTAAATTCACATGGCTTTGTCCTTAAACAGTAAAGGTTTTTTTTATCACTACTGACACCTCAATATATAGTAAAGGACACCCTGAAATGGTCATTGCTATTTCAAATGAATGAGCATCGGTACACCACATTGYCAAAAGGAATTATCCACAAAACCAGGGCGTTTGAAAGCTGAACTTCCACAGAGTTATGGGATTTTATGCTGCTGAGAAACTGGTAGTATTAGGAAATAACTCCATGCGGTGTTTTACATGGGCATGTTTGAATTACACATACAACAAGAGCCTTCCATTGTTCACTCCGATAGTGTGAGTATATAATTTTCCTGCTGTCTTTTTTCTCCCTTTTGTTCTTTTCAGCTATTTTGTGATTAACACCGTCTGGGGAAGAATTTCAGTATTTTCTCTGGTTTAGCAGGATGTGAGTGAGGTGGTGSTGCTGCATGAATCTTTTAAAAGCAGCCTAAGAAATATTTAAGACCTTAGTCTAGGAGGAACAGCTCTCCCAGGCATAATTTTTGGTGCTGGTTGCAGCAGGGAGCGTATGCTGTGAGGAAAGTATTATTTTTCTAAATGGAAGGTGTCAGATGGTCACGCAATGTGACTGCATGTTCGAGATCACTGCCTCCCATCTGCAATTTGTGACGTGTGAAAGATTCTGCCCAAATGTGCTCACCAACTGGAAACCCTCGGCACTTTTTTTTTTCTTATCAGGAGAGACCAAGATAACCAATGGTTTTACAGATCAGGGATCCTATCAAATTAATATCATTCTAGGATAAAATCTGCTTTAAATACAACCACTAAACTCCAGCAAAGTTAACTAGTACATACAAGTTCATTCAACTGATTAAAAAATCCCTACTAGTAAAACAAGAAAATATACACGGAATTTCTTTTTTTAAAGAAAAGTATTCTGCTCCTATCTTTTAGCCAAAGGTTTGGTATAAAACATGACAGTCTTTTCCAGCACTAATTAATGCMACCTAATTATAACACTTACTAGGCTCAAGCCAGGCATTAATATACTGTGAATRGTTTCTCCTTGTCCAGCTTCCTGCTGGATCACACAAGATGATTGCTTTTTGCCTCTCTGTTGGTTAAATGGATGCTACTGTGGCTAGGGCAGAGGCTTAACAAAGATTATTTGCCTTCAGCAGAGAATATGCATCCTGCCAGAGGGGAAGGTGCTGTAGAGGGGGTGGTTGGCWGTGCCTGCCCTCCCCTCTGCCCATACAAGAAGCTGTGAGCCACTGAGTCAAACCCCAAGCTGTGCTGGTGGTGGAATGGCTGCCCCTGGACTGCAGGGTGCCTGCTGCAAGGTTCAGGGGCTGCATGGAGCAGCACAGCCAGGAGAGCCTGCTGGCAATTGTCCCAGAAATGATTCTGTGAGGGAGAAGCCAAGGCTACCCCAGCATCCCATCTGGCCAGTGTAGGGTGACAAACCTGTGTGATCTTATAGGTTATGGTATAGCTCACCTAGTGTTAGTAAATCCCAGAGTACCCCAAACAGGAGTACCTGGTGARCTCAGGAGATGGATATAAACCTCACCCAGCCACWGGAGCATCCTCCAGTGTTTTATAGYCTGAGCTGACAGCTACCAGAGGAGAACTCCTCTCATGTGAGTTACTGTTTCTGATGATCGGTAAGTTCTTTGCATTTTATTTCCCTCCTTGGTTCAGCCAGGAGGTAATACAGCAGACATCTCTGCCAGCTCCCTGAAAAGGAGCAGATGTGCTCATGACTCAGCACTGGGTGCCTGTCCGTGGAGGGGCTGCTGAGCAAGGCTGTGAGATGAACAGGGCGTCACAGGTATGGCTGCAGCCAGAATTATCTGTAACCTAACTGGTGCACACACAGGGGGAGCAGGAGGATTTGTACAAATTGATTAAAACCCTTCYAGGAAGATGGGGACTTGCCCACATGCCGAGGATACTGTTATCACCACTGTTTTTGGTGCAGGTAATAGACTGCAGTACCTCTACTGTACYCCATTAACACATGCAGAGAGGCTTTGGGGATGTGTTCTTAAAGAAAAGTTAGTGAACAAGGTGCAGGTGAAGGGCATTTGAGTAACAGCCCTTCATTTGCTAAATGGCCACAGCAGAGGCAGATGACAAACCTGGCTGCATCGCCCTGAGAATGGGCCATCACACAAACGTGGAAGAGAGGAAAGGTTTTGTCTCTTTCCACAGATTTCTCTCTAGGAGAAATACCATGTTCTAGTTACAGGTGCAGGACCTGAGGAATGACTCTTGAGTCAGGGAGCCCCTTCCAGTGTGAAGCCATGCCAGAGACACCYCCTGTTTACCCCAGTTTAGCAGGAAGGCAGTGAGCTTTCTTCAAGTGTTTCAGAGCCACCTTCTAACTGAGTAGAAGCCCTCCTAATCAACCTATGCCTGTGTGTGCTTCTGCCTACACTGTCCTGTTGGCTCTCCTGCATCCCTGTTTATTTTTTTACTTGCCTTGTGGATGCACATGGCCAGAGGGGAAAAGTCTCTTCAGAGTCTTTGTTTCTTACACAAAATGAATACTCTATGGTCTCACATAGAGAACGATCTTCATTCCCCTGACCAGCCTTCTAACCCTTCTCTGTGCCTGCCCGGACCATGCTGTTTTCATTGCATTTCAGTCACCTCTCTATTTCAGAGGATGCCTTTTCCTTGCACAGTGGGTGAGTATTTCCCTATTCATGCCTCAGCTGTGTGATCTGATACAGCCCAGGCTGAATGGCTTCAGCAGGCTGTTTTTTCTTAGTTACCCTTTGATGWGCTAGCACAGGCCCTTCTTTTCCCCAAGTGTCATGGTTTAATCCCAATTGGCAACTAACTACTCAGGGTAAGCAGAACTTAGCAACAATTAAAACAACAGTGTGTTATCAAGATTATTCTCATACCGAATTCGAAGCAGAGCACAGTGCCAGATACTGAGAAAAAAAGAAATGCTGTCCCAGACAAAACCAGGACACCAAGCCATATCTATTCAATAAAATCCCAGTTTACTATAAAAGAAACAAACACAGAAACTCTACTACTTTTCTAAGCAAGAGGAGTGGAGACCCTTCCTACAGGCACTTCAAAATGGAGTGTAATGGAAACTGTTTTCCAAGGTATTCAGACATAGTGGAAGATTTAAACCTTACAGTGCTTCTGAGCACATCTTCCTGCACTTATCTTGAAGTCCACCTCACCCAGGCTTGCTTATTGCTGTCAGTCCATGAGCACCAGAGTCCCGGATGGTTTGCTCTTAGGAGAACCTACAATGCTGCAGCAGCCATGCTCAGCACAGATTTAGCAARTCAATATCTTACCCTAAGCCTTACAACCTTCATCTTTCTCTGCTCTTGCCACACAGGAAGTGATGGCAGCTTTCTGACTGTATTTCTTACTTGTTTAATAATTACTTCCTTCCCTCTCATCTCCCTGCTGCAGCAGCCAGCTCACAGGTGGTACTGGTGGTTTCTGTTTGGTGGCCACAGGGCCACCATGTCCCTTAGAACTGCTGAGCGAGAGGCTTGGTATAAATCACAGAAGTGCARTAAATATGTTTTGTCAGCATTCAATGGTAGAAAAGTTTAATGAAAAAAGGGAAAATAACCACTGCATTTCAGGGTCCAGAGCCTGTTCTTTTCTAACAAAGAACATATATAGGATTATTTTTTTTTTAAGCCTGTAACAAAATAGCCAGACTATTAAAAGCTCGAAGGAAAAAAACCTAAAAATAAGCTAATAGTCATCTACTCTATTCGAAAACCTGGTGAGCTGAACTGACAAGTGACCAAAACATACCCAAATATTATGTGCATGAAGCAGGAAGTTTGGTGGAGACAGATTTGAAGGAAGATTTTGTATTGTTCAGAGAGTCACCCAAGCATGGCAAGGCTGGAATTCCATCTGTTCGGCTCTGCTCAATGAACTGGGTCACTTTCAATGGTTCACTAAGTTCTGGCTATCTAAAAAGTAGAGTTATTATGCTTTTWAAATCTTGGCTGCAAAGCAAGTTCACTTCACTGTTTTTCACCATCATCCATGAGTTTAACACCTCTCAAGGAGGGTTAAAATGTAATTCACACCCTAGAAGATGTGTYGTATGTCATACACARCACYTGAGTCTCTGGAAAAGAGAWGTRAGCAAATTTACTCAAATAATAAACSCTTGTGTCAGAAAAATGCTTGGCAGGGCTTTGCTTCCTGAAGAACTAATCTCTAACATTRGGAAAAGCTGATTTCCAAGACCAATCTTTGCATTTTAAGTCTCTGAACTCTTGAGATTGATCTCTGGATGCAGTGAAAGACAGTAAGCATATTGTTCCTGTTTATTGTAAAAATGGCTACAGAAGCAATTGGAAGATGTGTCTTTAGGGCAAAAAACCCCAAACTTGCTCAAGGGTGGAAAGAGAGATGAGAGAAAGCAGTATATCTACCTTTGCCAAAATGAGAGCACTAGGACTTAAAAAAGTGATCTTTACTTCAAAATATGGAATTCACTTCTCATTTCTGTATTTAGTTACACTTAATCCCTACATAGGTTGCACTGGGGCAAACTTATATTACTTTTTTTAGTGTCATAACTTGTTTTTCCTTTCTACAAGGGTTTAGTAATATTTAGTTGCCTTCCAAAGGTGATTTATAGTGTTATAAAGAATATAATGTCAACAAAACCAAGAGAATTAAAGAATGAGCACAGTTCACCAACAAAACTATATGGACCTCTAAACAGAATCCACTGAAATCAGCACTTTGGAATTTAATGTGAAGAACACATTATGGAGCCTGCAATTAAAGACTTTTTCCCCCTAGATGGTCACATAAATAAATGAACCATTCAGAGTGAATCAGTTCACTGAGGAGCAGGGAAGTGCACAGCATCAGCTCTCTGATCACCTCCTGACATGAGGACTATAACTTCCACACCCTGACCTCCTCCATGCCCAAGCTCCTCCTCTTYAGTCCATTTGGGTCACCGGCAGCTAAGTGCCCAGGATGAAACTCCTTGTGGAGATATTTAAGCTGCTAAGCACTAAATGTGCCCATTGAGTCACTGCAGATGCTGTATGTTTAATCTTCTTCCCACCTGGCAGAAGAAACCCAGGTTCAATTTTGGTGCAAAGCAGCAGCACAGAATAATGGTGCYTCCCACCCAGGCTGGTGGAGAAGCTGTGGTCTCACATGTTTGGCAGGAAGAGGAGGTCTGTCTGAAGATGAGAGAGTTCTGCCRTCGARGTGCACTGGACAGATGGTGCAGTGRAATGGTTTGGGGTTTTCTATCATGGAAAAAATCTGCCATTTTTGTTGTTGAGGAAAGAATGCAAACTGCAAACTGCTTGAGTGCTTGGACTCAAATCCCCAAAACCAGGTTTGGGTTTGTTTTTTTTTTTTTTAAATAAAAAAGAGTGTCAAAGTTAGTAAAATATACACCAATGCCAGAATTATTTTCTCTTTATAAATCAAAGTGATTGTGAACACTATTGGCTGATTCTCATGTGATTCTCTTCTAAATCTTCATTTCCATTTTGTGACTAATTGCATTCAGTTTTGCCTCTTACTTTCCTGTATACATTTCTTGAGTCTCTGACCCACATAACCAAGAAAATAAAAAGAAAAAAAAGAGCTTTTCAGTTATTTTGAAGTTTACCTCCAAAACAAGCATTTAGATATGTCTCAAGAAGTGAYCACTACCTCTGTTGATTTTATTCTGTTTTCTCTCCTGTGTCTAGACCGATCTTTTATCACTGCCCTATCATTTTACTATTTTTCCTCGTTTTCTATTTCTCCTGTGGTTGCTGGTGAGGAGATGAGCCCCGTGGCACAGGATTCTGCATCAGCCCATCAACAAGCTGTTCATCTTTCATTTAACAACTTTAGCAGGGATGAAAATCTCAGACTGGGATAGTGASTGAATGTTACAAATTTGTTTTAACCCAACAATGATGCCTTGCAGAGTAGTTTATCCACCCTTATTTAAAGACACCTGCATTATTTCTCTGATTGTAGAGGCGAAGGTTCTTTTCCTCTGCTCATGCAGCCCATCCAGTCATTGTGGGAAGGTGACARGACAAAAGGCTGCCCTTTAATCTGCTTGACTGTGGGGATTGTTGGAAATCCTGAGGCTGCCCAGCTGAACTCCAAGATTCTGGCAACTACAAAGGTGGGAAGGAAGGAGAGGTTTTGCTCAGAGCTGCACTAGGTATGAACTCATCTGCAACATAAGGGGAAGCAAATGAGCAAACAAACAAAAAGTAACACTTAACAATAGATCAGTGTGTACAAGATGCTAAATTTCATCAATGCTCCTGACCTTCCCAGCAGGCAACACGATATATTTTTCAGAAGGTGCCACTGGAGCTGCAGAAGCATATTCCATAATTTTTACAGCACACATCCCTTAGGATGTCAAAGCCCTCACAGAATTCCCTCTCCACACCCACTAGTCTCACAATTTCAGCTTCATAGAAGCAAGTGCATTGAAGTGTAGGGAAGAAATGGCCACACAACAAAAGCAGTCTCTAATTTGGTTCATGAGTAGGGAGGGACTGGAGGTGCAGCTCACGTGGTTGATGCTTGACTGCAACCTCAGAGGCACCTAAGGCTGAGAGAGGAGGGAGTGAACTCCAAAAGATCTTAATAAGTTACAGTGGGAATGGGATGTGCAGTGCCTCTGGTAGTGCAGATGGTCTCATACTGCTCAGATGCCAGGGACTGAGGCACTTAGAGAGGGAGCTCCTCTGAAAACAGCAGTGTACGTAATTTACCCTCATTTTAGCCTGGTTCTGCATTGTTTTGCACTTTGCTTTGTCTTTATGCCATGAGACCAAAGCACATGCTGGAAAATCCCCCTGGTTTAGGAATGTCCAGAGTTTGTAAATAATGCTATGTAGAAAATGTTCCTGTAAATCAATATAGCAACTGTGATTTTCAAACCCAGTCCCCTTACCAAATAACTTTTTTTTTATTTGACTGAGTGGTTATTATGACATAGAAAAAATTTCATACCTGGTATTTTTTTGTGAGTTTTTTGTTGTTTGAGATTTTTTTGAGTGTTTTAAGTGAGGTTTTTCATTGGTTGGTTGGGGTTTTTTGGGGTTTGTTTGGTTWTTTAGGAAGAACCATATGAGCAAAGGAACAGGAAGAAAARCACTCTGCATCAGCTACTCCAGTGCTTTCTTCTGAGTCATTGGCAGCTGTGAAGGAAATGATCTCAAGTCTTGTGAAYAAAAGTAGAGCAGATAAAGAATAAGATGAAGCGACAATTGGCAACTACTCTGGGCTACCAAATCACACAAAAGAATAGGATGRCCATTCCTTTAAACATCTTTCTATATAGAAGATGAAGGAGGGAAAAAAAAGGTGTATTACATGAAAGGATTTCAATGTGATTGACATGTGCTGGAAGTATCTAAAATGTCCTTGGAATTTTTCAAAAGCATGGATGACAGCTTCATAACTTCCAAAACAACAACAACAACAAAAAAAAACAAAAAACAAACAAACAAACAAAAAAAACAAAACAAAAAAAAACACGTTGGTTGTATCTAACATGGTGAAAGTCATACAGGAATTCATCTAACAGAAGAAGAGAAATTTATGTCTGGAATAAAATCTGACAACTGCTCAGGACTGTAAATTGGCTGTGTATGTTATGTGAAAACAGAATACAATCCAATCCCCCAATACATCTGTTTGTTGCTTTGGAAAAGGTGTATTTTACACCAGGTATCTAAAATGTTTAAGCTGCATAACTTAAGGAGAAAAATATGAATAATAGCTGSAAATTGTTTGACAAATCGTTATCTCACCAAATTCACATGAGTTCAGAAAAAAGGCTGTAAGAGCTAAGAAAGCATGGAAATATAAACATACTGAAACAAAAAGGGAAAAGTTAGAAAATGAGATGTCAATAGTAATGAACATACATTAAGCAGAAAATGAAAAAAAAAATCAAAGAATCAAACCTAGTGAACAAGAGGAAATGGATGTATGGATAAAAGAGTTAAAAAAAAACCAAAATAATGTTTTTAGACTTAAAAGAATAAAAAGAGTTTGACTTGAAGGGTTTATAGAGAAGAAGATGAAGCTATTAGAATAAATATTTATAATACAAAATGGTGGAAGCATTCAAAAGTTGTCTGCTTTTCATTTAGGAAAAAAAAAAAAAAGTAGATCTATATCCAAATGATAGGAAACTTGCTGAACTGCTTGTTAGCATTCCCAACAATACATAATGCTGATGATAGACAGCCATTGTGAAAGCTAAATATTTAAAATCATCGGGTGTTTTATGTAGATTATTTAGACGTTTTATTTAGGTCTGTTTCTTTACACTAATTTTGAGTAATTTTTGAAACAAGCCAGGTGTTGCAGAGGAGAAACAGAAAGGTACCACTGTGCCAGTGTTTAAAGAAGAGAAAATACTATGGTCCCATTAGCTCTGGGCATCTTGGTCTGATGTTAGTCCAGAGTTTTGAAATGGGTCTATTGACAGAGAATTTGATTGATAAATGGTATTGTTGAACTAGTGACAATTAACATGGTTTTATAGAAAACAGATCTTGTAAAACTAACTTCCTGAGATGTTTATGAGATTACTAGTTTAATTTATAATTATATTGGTGTAGTATACATAAAGATTTGTAAACTACACTACTTGKTCATTCAAAATATTTTGATTAACACAGTACAGCAACAGAAAACCAATGCAGATAATGTTAAATACTTTAAAACTAGTTAAAAGATAAGTCTCAATATGTAGTTGTAAGGAACAATCCCCACTGCCTGTGTTTGTGGYTGCTGGTAGGGTTCTGCAGGTATTGGTTCTTGGCTGTCTATCATTTAACATTATCAGTGACATGGAAGAAAAGATAAAATCATTATGAAAGAGTTTGCAGATGGCGTGACATTTGTGGCCATGTTAAATAATGACCTGCAGAGATCTCTGCTGCAGGAGGGTCTGATTGATGGGACAATGGGTACAAAACCCCAGTAATTTCARCAAAGCCGTATGTGCATTATCTGGGGGTGAGGCAATACTTGAAAGAGAGGGAATATCTTCATAAAAGAGCCTGGGAAAAAGMTGGGAATCGTGGTGACTGGTCAGGTGGGTCTGATCCTGATCCCAGTGTCGTTCTGAGTGTATAAACAGGAGGCTGCAGTGTCAGCCATAAGACTGTCAGAGTCCTTTGTCCTGTCTATATTCCCGTAACTCACACAGGTTGAGGCCAATTTGTAGGTGGAATTTGGAAGAGTATAAAAGATAATTACATCAGAATTACATGAGAAAACTTCTATTTAACTTGTTGGGATGGAGGATAAAGATGTTTCTGAATGATGGAACATTGCTGCTAAATGGGTCTTCAGATTTCTAGTCAGAAATACAACAGCTGCTGGGGCTGAAGAGGGAAGTCTTAACATTCACGGAGCTAAACTGTGAATGAATGAGTTTGCACTAATGAGCAAATGGTCAGTCTGTCCCAAATAAAACCCACCTTTTTTCTGTCATCTTGATGCTGCATCTTGATGCTGTTGATTTTGCTGTTTAGAACAATAGAACCATTGCAAAGCTAGGGCCAGAGCCAAAGGTAGAACGTGCAGGAATTGAAAGTTTAACAAGTCCTACTAATAAGTCCATTATTTCCATATCCTAAGCAGGGGACTGTAGATCTTACTCTGCCTGGGAGCTGGGTAAAAACAGCCAGTTAATGCACTAAAGGTCAGAATTTCAGAAGTGCTCTACAAATGCATTACAAYCAACTACTAATCATTCTCTCCTTTTTTTGAGGGGTCTGGTCATGTCCAAGGGAATGCCAGCTACATTTTTCTTAATGTATAAGCACAAGTTACACATAACAACCTAACAACACAATACTGCCTCTTTAATGCTAATCTATTCCTTGCAATCTACTAGATACATGTAGAATCATTGGTGTGTATCAAGAGAGCAAAATCAGATTCTGAAAATATCTGAAAGGATGCACTAGAGTGTACATAATAATGTATTTTAATCTGCCAGGCCTTAAAATTAATCATGAATTCCCACAGAGATTTTAATAATTTTGAGATGATGTTTTTTTTCCTATAGTGATATTCTTGGACAGAGTTCTTGAAATGCTACATGGAAATGGGTGGGGGAGGGAAAAATGGGGGCCATTTTTCAATTACCAGGTTAGCTAAGATACAGATACAAGAGCTACTGTTTAATTGGTTGTTTTATTCTTTTTCTTCCACCTAATAGATAATCAGTAAGGTACCTCAAACACAAACTTTTATCACATCATAAAGTTGGCATACAGCATAAAGTTTATCTCTTTGGGCATATACTGATGGGAACAATTCTCGTCAGCAAATGCCACAGTGAATGACTTGAAACTTCCTGGGGAAGATTGCAGTTTTAGGATCTCATCTTGTGTTTTGTCCTAAACATTTTGTCTCTTTATGGAAAACAACATGTCGTGGTTCCTCATGGCTTCAAGCCCCACAGGGCCATATTTTTCGTCCAAATACCCACAGCTCCTGGTACTAAATATCTTTTACCAGAGCCACTTTGCACAGTTACAACAGAAGCGTTGCAACTACTCCAAACTCAAGCTATTTTGTTTTTTTTTAAATGCTGTGTCTTTGATATGTGACCATGCATGAYGTGCAGTGAACAGCATCAGTGTTGCTGAAGGTATATGGTTTTCAGGGCCAAAACAAAGGTATTGTTCAAAAAATTACTGTTGAATTCACCAAACAAAGGCATATTTAACACTCATGGAGTTAAACCAAGAAGTAAATGGTTACCGTGCCTGTTACTGGTCCCTGGGAGATACTGATGTCAAAAGGGATCAAGCACTATAAGYAAAATGCATTTAASGCATTGAAAAAGAAAAYACAAACWAACCMTTGTAATTTTTAAAATTAAAGAGTATCACTTATGTTCCACCACTTATACGAATTTTGCACAGCTGTTTGCACTAATATGCGTTAAAATGGGTWATTACCATAGCAATCATGGTGTGAGACTCCATGTGAGACACTCTTGCTCCATTTTAAATATATAGCCCTGCTTTTATCTCTCTCTTGCCCACAGACACACCTGATTTTATGCTATTTGCTTGCTTGTTTGCTCCTTCCTACTAGTTGGAGCCAAGAAATATTTCAGACACCAAATATTTGACACATTTCTGGATCTTATGTTAACAGCCTATGGGCTGTGGTTTTGGTTCCCTGTTTTAATGGTTAGGAGAAGCAAGAGGCAAACAGWATAGTGATGTTTATGATGAGAGGGTAGATGAAGGGGTGAGGAAAGCTGGGAATAGCTGAAGTGTGTCTGACACAGCAGTTTCTCTTCTGTATCACTATTTTATTTTTATGAGGCTGCAGCAAATTGATAGCTTCTGATACCATAGTCAATAAAACGTTGTGTAAATTCCAGCGATGGGCTGGAAAAAGATTGAATTAAAAGGGAGGTATTGGGTCACATCCATATTTCAAGTCATTTGTGTGCTGCCTTATCTCAGTACCTGAGGGAAACAGTTTCTTCACAACTAACCACCCAATTAGTGCCTGCTGAGCACCCGATGTTTGATTTCCTTCTCGTCCCCCTCTTTCTATGCAAACCAATTTYCTAACAGTTTCTTTTTCATCCCTAGGAAAACTTTTTTTTTTTTTCCCTTAGCAAGTTTGGACAAGTTGCAAAATGAGATTTTAGAAAGAAAAYTATTCAGAAATCTTCCCAATCACAGAAAATATTTTTTGTAAACATGATGTGGCAGTCTGTTTGGCCATAATTATTGATGCAGTTGTGTTACTGCTYCTGCCAGGAACTTTTCTATAGATGCACAGGATAATTCATGTTAGAAAGGAACTCAGCATGGTCCTCACCCAAACATCTCCAAGCAGGCTSAGCCAYGAGCTCAGATCAGGTGCTTGGGGATTTCTCTTGTCRATTCTTGAAAAGCTCCAAGGATGGGTGCTGCACAAACCTCTGGGGCAGCCTGTGGCACTGCCTCACTCCGTTTGGGGAAATTTCCCTCCTTGTATCARTGTGACAATGTCATATTTTCCGCTTGTCCCTGTTGTCTCTTGTCCTCTCACCATGCACCGATGTAAGAGACCAAATGGATGATGAGGTCTTTTTTTATCCAAATCATATAGACTCAAATATATCCAATTTACAAACACCACCCTCCTCCCTCAAACCCAACATCACACCTCTACCTTTGAAAACTGTCCTGAAGAATTCCAGAGGTGACTTCTTCTGCTGTCAACCCGGCCACATTGTAAACCTAGTACTGCTACCTGTCTTTTCATTCTTTTTAAAGAAAAGAACAAGAGCAACAAAAGTCTTAGAGACATCTAAGAGAGACTAAGATGGGGCTTTTTTGACTATTTCTGCATCTGGATTTATACCATTCTCTATGAATTTGAGAAAAAAAAAAATACAACCTTCAGCTTATCTCTGAAAGGCCTTAATGTTCATCATTACATTAATTTGATAGGCTACAATGAGTGTGAAATATATTTAGAGCTTCTTCTGTGAGTGATGGTGCTCATAATACTAAAATATAGTTTACGCTTTATGCAGCACCTTTTATGGGGAAGGATTTCCAAGCATTTACAAACACAAAGAAACACAAACCAATATGACTCTGGTTGCCACTGAAATGCAACCTGGAGCTGGAGGTAAGTATTCAGCAGTGCGGAACAGAAGAGGAGTTTATGACAGAACATAAAGTAAAATTTTGCACCTACCAGAAACTGCAAGGGGAATTTAGCTAAGTGAGATGAAATTYCCTAACTCAGCATCTGGAAAGGACATCCTGCTTATGTACTTTTCCTCCTGGAAAAATGTCTCATTTCTGGCTCTTYGCACTCAGCCTTTTAGACCATGCTGACTCACCACGAGCAGTGGAACTTRGAGAAGATAATGGGGGTGAAACCGATGTGATTCAAAGAAATTGAATAACAGATGGGATTTACTAGAGAATTATTTAAATTTTGGAGAACTGAAGAACTAACCTATTGAACTAAGCAACATTTATAGCTCACACTTCTTCTAGGATGYCATAKGGTGATGTAAACGCCCTGTGGAAAGAGGCATCCTATTTTTCCAGRAGAGCAGCATTAAGAAACCCATGCATAAGTGCCTCACACTCACCATGATGCTGCTGTTAGCACCTTCRGCAGCCTCTCCTCACCACTGCTCACACCCAGCACTACTGGGAGCACTGGGAGCATGGCTGGAGAGCTCAGAAGGGTCCTGCAGGCAGCCTGGGGAATGCTGCAGGCAGCACAGCAGCGCTGCTGTGCCAAGGGCAGCCAGAGTGGAGGGACTGCTTCTGTACTCAGGAGCTGCAATGGAGTGGCTGGGGATGAACTGGGAAGCCACCACAAAATAAGACAAACTGTAACCACTGCATAATCACTCAKAAGAACTAAGCAATCTTTAAAATAACACCTATGAGTGCAATTTATGAATCTTACATTAATGCACATTTAGTAGTTGCATTATTTTAAATTAATGTGATATTTACTGAGTTGCTGTTATTTTGTTCTTTTAATTAAACACCTCTTTGATCAAAGCAAGGTTGGATCCAACATATCCAAAAGAAGCACAAAGCACTGTGCAACTTAAAAAAATCTCACATGTTTATTAGCAAGCGCTGGTATCTAAAGTTGTGAGACTGTTTTGCTTTTGCATCTTGTGTTGATGATGTGTCCTTATCGTCAAGAAAAAGACACGTATAAATGACATCAGAATAAAAGCAGATAGAGAAAAGGTGAAAGAAGAAATTTTAACAGAGATCTCCAAGAGATTTTCTTTCTGGCCCCAACCATGTGCACCGAAATAATCCATGAACAGAGGTCATGTTGGACAGAGTGTTTTATATCACCATTTTGCAACTTAATTATTTACTGCTTGCTCAAAAGTGAGGAATCTAACTTCCCTATTGCCTGCCCTTCCACATTCACACCTTCAGTGTCACATTCATGTATTTTTGTATGCTGTCCTTTTTAATTTGCAATACCAGTTATCCTTCTCCATTTCAGGCCTTCCTTTTTTTTTTTTTTTTTCCCAAACCTTATCCCTTTCTCACAGGGAGATGTTAACTCAGCATCAGACCATTTAAAGCTGTGATATGGCTGAGGGAGGCGGAGGCAGCAGTAATGGCCATCTGAAAGCCATGGATAAAAGCAAGATAGTAAATATTGGGGTGTGGTCGGACATCTCCACGGCAAGCAGCACAAGGAACATGCCCATGGGATTTGCATTGCTGCAGAGCAGACAGGACAGGCAGGCACCTTCAGGGTTGCTGGGGGCAGGGCTTTCCTGGAGCGGGGGCAGTGGTGGGGTCCTGTTGTACTTGGTGTCCCCTGTGGGACTTGTCCATCCTGTGCGATTTGGGGCAGTGCTTGTGGTGGAAGGCGGAGTCCTGCAGAGGAGATGGTGAGCTGGGAGGTGCTGGCAGACCCCTCCCTGCTGGCAGACAGCCCATGGAAGGACAGGGGCTCTAGCAAGCTCTGTGTAACACGTTATTTTCTCTTTCAGCCTTGTAAACGCATGGAGGATCTTTGCCTGTGGTTCTGCTGAGCCCAGAGGGAAACCTGAGATGCTGCAACCTCCAAGCAGCACCTGAGACTTATGAGAGCAAAGTCATTTGGGGCCAGAACAAGAACATTTGCTGCTAAGGTGGTACAGAAGCAAACATTGTCTTCATTTGGTATTTTACATGGGAAGATCAACGTGGCAGGGCAGTAACCCCTCCTGCCAGGCAGCAGTAGAAAATCCCAGACAGGAAAATCCCAGAAGGGCTGCAGAAAAATGGCATTTTCTCCCTCTCCCCTCAGCTCTTTCCTGCAGAGAGGCACTAAGGGGGGCAGATGATCAGCATGGTGTGGTTTCCAGTCTAATTGCCAGGAAAGTGAGGAGCTCAGCCCAAGCTACACTACAGCAGATCCAGCATGTCCTGCTGCCTCCATCAGCGCTGCCCACAAAGGGGGGCAGTAGTTGTCCTTCTAATTCCCTTTCCTTAGGGAGTTCTTGCAGCTTTTTGCATGTGCTGGCAGACACCTACACTGCACTGGATCTCTGAGTTACACTCCAAGCCCTGCAAAAGTCAGCCTTTAGATCAACTCTTCTTTGACATTTCTAGCCATTTTCCAATCTAAAGGTGTGCATTTTTGGGGGGTTGCTGAACCCACTCCGAGGATAATCAGGACTGTCTCAGCCTTCCATCCCTTCTGTTCTCCAGGATTTTATTTTTCCTTTTGTAATTTAACTCTTATATCTGCATGCTGGAAACAAGGGATCTGCACCTCATCTAATCTTGTAACTATTTGTAGCATCTGCCACAAAATTGTGAATTGAACAAATCTCACCAGCATTAAGAACCTAGGATTCACAGGAAATCCAAAATTTCTGATCAGATTTTAGCAAAGAACAATAAACAACTGATCAGTTAAYGCAATTACATTATATAACAGTGGTCTTCCCTCAAATAGCAATAGAATGTTTTTTTAATAGCTTATCTCAGCAGCACCCCTAAATAGTCTGAATATTTCTTAATTAAAACCCATGGAATGGGCAAAATAACGCATCTTTCAAAGTCAAACACTTTGAAGTGCTAATTTGAGGTCATAACCTAATATTATTTGTGTCTTGGTCAAAGCAGTCTTTAGTAATGTATTTATTTGCAAAAATTTTTACTGTAATTTGCAATTACCAAGAAACARTGTTTAAAATATCTGGTAAATAATATTTATAAAAATATTTTAGGGGTAAAAATACTTTTTGCGTATACTATCTTGGATATAACAGTACAGTCTGTCAAGACAGTATCACCACTATAATAATTTTGGCGTAGCCATAAGCCATAAGACTTTTAAAGGTACTGGATGTCAATAATGACTTTTCAGAGCTTCTAGCTTTAAGGATTACCTATGACCTGAGATAAATCAATTCCGGGACTGAAATTAGAGGGTTTGCATGGAATAACATGGTTACTATCATACCCTGACTCTGCAAAACTGTAAGTATGTGCTCAGCTGTAAATCCACAAATGTCATTGTCTTTAATGGGACTGTTTGTGTGTCTAAAAATCAATCATGTATACACATGCGGAATTGGAATCACAATAACAGAAAACAGAGGCAATGATTAATTACCCAGTTGAAAGTTGTTCACGAACACCGTGTCTGACAACTCTATAAATCCATTGAAATCTGTGTTAACAATAAATGATCAAAGCCTAATACTGAGGGTATTGCCTAATTGGTAGGACAAGAAGTGCTAAATTCAACAGGTATTAACAAAGATGACATTTGGACGTTGAGAAAATCTTTCTGGAAGCAAGAGCAATGAAATGTGGTCACAAATTTTTCAGGTAAATAATGGAGTTGCCACCACTGAGGAATTTTAAAGAAGAGGTCAGGAAAATTTTCCAGTTTGTTTGTTTGGGTTTTTTTGGTTGGTTTTTCTTTTTTTTTTTTTTTTGGTTAGGTTTTGATCTTCAGTTTCCATCTC
>NW_026623278.1:610684-623184 GCF_030028575.1 Malurus melanocephalus
GTGGTTTTATTCCTCTGTCTTGTGTCAGAGGAACAGGCAAAATGGTCTCTGGAGCTGTGCTCCTACAGAGCTGGTCTGTGTGTAGAAGAGGATTAGACCTTGATCTAGTGGAGCAGGAGCTGGACATGATCAGCACATGGAAAGCACCAGAGCCTTCATTGTCCCCACAGAGCAGGTGCACCATGGGTTGGGTTGGCATCAACGAGGCAGGTCTGACACGTCAATAAGAGCAGCAGCTTCTTGCCATTGCACTCTGGGTTCTGATCAGCACAGCCACACTGCAGCAATCCTGTCCCTGCCTGCTGACCCCCAGCTGSCAGTGTGGGAAGTTGAGGGGTTGCTCAGACATGTAAGAGGTTGAAGGGCATCTTGCTGGGGCCACACAGCTCAGCTCATTGGCACTTCAGCTGCATTTACTCCCTTTTGTCATGTGCTGTCTTCACACAAAGCTGGAATGGCGTTCGCTTGGCTTTCTGGTTGGTTTTGGTACAAATGAGYCCAAGTGGGTTCCTGTGAGTATGCCTTCTCTACAGGTAAAGGAGAAATGAGAGGGACTGYGCAGCCTTCTGCTGCTGATATGGTATTAATCTGTTGTATACCCAGTACATACATTTATCCAATATAGTCTAGGAAAAGTACATCTAGCATGTGAGGCAAAGATCCCTACCGTGCCTAAATCCAACACAAGTAAAAAGATCTCTGAGCACTTCATCCTGGGCCTTCAACTAGGCTAGAAGAAAAGRAACACACTGTCCTTTCTGCATATTGTTTCTAAAGATCTACATAGAGTAGCAAATGTCCATATCATGTTTTTAATGTATTTATTTAATTCTTTTTTGGTGGGCTATGGGATTTCTGTCCCTGTGAATCAGTGCAGATGGCACAAATTATTTTTATTGAGGAAGCTTGCAAGACCATGAGAGGGGACAGTGAAAGGGTGGTTGGCTAAGCAGGAACACACTGGAGCAACTTCAGACAAACCTGACAATAGTACATTTGATCTGCTGTGTGTTTATATTGCTTACTCTTTTCTTTTGCAATCTAGTTTTACTGACAGCTGTGCTCTGTTACTTATGGTTTTAGCAGCTGAAAGAAGTAACTTGGTTAAGCTGCTTAAGTTCGGTTCTTTTCCCCCTTCTTTATTCTGTAGCCCCACATCTCACCCTCATGGATCAGCATGACCTGAGGGCCACAGTGAAGGCAGCWCGAGTGCACAAAGGGTGACAATCTTTTGGAGGTGGGGAGAGAAGACAATTTTGGCTAAAGAGTAATCAGCTTTTGGGCCCTTTTCTGGGGCTGTCAATGGCAGCAGTTTTAACTGCACTATCCTGCAGCTCCTCTGCTTTCATTGCAGCCTCCTTTGCCTTTGCTCTCTTCTKCTTTCAGATATCCTTGTCTCCCTCAGATGATCTCTTCTTCATCTTTCCTTCACACATCTGTGCCAGATCCATCATACTGACTGCTTTTCTGACATCTCCTTAAGGATAACTAGCCACCAATTTAAGGCTCAGATGACAAGAACAGAGTTTTTTTTTTTCTTTCAAATGTCTCCCTTCTTGCTGTTTTTTTATTTACACCATGATCATCATGTTGGTCACTTTGGCCTGGACTAATTTGACGTTGCTCTTTTTAGATGTGCCAATGCCATATCTAAATCTGTATCCATGGAATTCTCTCAAAATTTCTGCCTTCCAAGCCAGCCCATGATATCCTACATGTCCTTGGCCCTGTGAGATGTTGACTACTCCCTGGCCCATCCAAGGAGCTCCCACCCCCCAGATTCCACATCTGAGCAAGCACTTCTTTGCTTTCTCTGTTGCTTTTCTTCAAGCATGGGAAGACCACTATGCAAACATCAACAGACTCACTTCTTTGTTTCTTTAAGGTGTTCTGGTTTTATTTTTTTCCTCTCAGGTACCTATGAAATAACTAAATTGGCAATAATAAAAATTGGCACCAGTTCTACAGCTGCTGTGCTGAGTGCTCTGCCTTGCCTGTATCTGAAATTCCCCCCCTCTGCACCCTCCAGCCATGTGCTGCCTCTCTCTCCTTGGCTTGCAGGGTCTCTGGGCTGTGATTCACTTGTAGCTCTGTGTTGGGACAGCATCTTACAGTGGATTCAGGACATATATGGCCTGTAGGGCTGCCAGCACAGCAAAGACTGGACGGAAGAGTATGAAGTAAGCAGCAATGTGTGCCTCTGCAATGCAATGTCTCTGACACTGCCATCTGGATCATCTCAAGGTTTAATATGATGTATAAGTGCCTCGCAACAGCTACTTTTAGCAAGAACAAAAATCCTTTAGTGCCCTGTGTTAGGGATGAAGACCAGAAAAGAGGGTGTTGAACAGCTACTGCTACTACTTGTTTTTACATTGGTTTTGTTCTCTTACCAGAGAAACCCTGAAGTCATCAAAGAGCTGAGGACACCCCTAAGCACATTTGTGTGGTGTTTCTGATTGTGCCATGTGTGATGTTCCTCCATAACTGTACCATAATTTGCTGATATGGAATTTTGGATATCCATGGCTGCACGGAGATTTCATGGTCAAATTATCCCAAGAGACAGAAATGGGGGCAAATGGGAGTGTGATCACCAAAGGTTTTGCAACTAAAGTTCATGGATGGTCTTTGGATCTTTAATAATTTTGTAAGGAAGGAAGCAGAAAGCATTTTTCTCTCTCTAGTTGGAGRTGTGCCAGATTGCTGTTTACCCGTGATCTTCCCATCAATCTATGAAATTTGAAGCCTGGATTGATGCATATTTAGGTGTTGGAATCAGAAATTTCAGTTTGATGCCACTTTCTCATCAAGTGTAGAGTATGGTGTACGTCTCCAGATGGCCTATACAAATGCTCTGCCGTACTTCATTCACTTTTTGAATGTCAAGCATCTCTGGGATTCAGCACATCACCAATTAGCATCTTATATCCATTTGACAGAAATGATTCCTCATTATTTCATATGTTTCTTCTTCAATATTATTTGCACACTGAATTCCCCATCTGATAAGAGAAAGAAAGATAACTCTAAGATCAGGGACTGTTTATAAAACATTTTTTCTGTGCTGTCCTGAGTTTTCAYTTGTTTAAGCTGGTGTCCATCTCTGTGTTGAAGCTCTCTTAGTGAAGGACAGTCATATTTTGATCTTACACAGAACTGAGCAAATGCTCAGCACTTTTAAATTTTATTATTAACGTAGGACATTATTAACAGTATTTCATACCTGGATTCTCTCACCCAAGGAGCAAAGAGGTGCAGGGTACAAGAAACTGCCTTTCCACTTAAAACTGCCCCAAATGTCTCCTGTCMCTGGTTGCTTCTCTGAAATCCACATTCACTCACAGTCTCTGTGGCACATAGAGCTATCCAGGCTGTTCTGAAATACACCTTTGTGCATGTTTGAAGAGATGCTTTTACCAGCCTGCTTTGCCCACAGTTTACACTTGGCTTCCACACGTTCCTTACAGTGTGCACTCACACCCCTCCACATGATGCCTGATGAAAGAACCACAACTGCAGWCACAATTAAGCAGATCTGACTCTCAGTGCTGCACTGCCTGAGCCTTTCAGCCACACATTTTCAAACCACAGTTGCGTATGACAGGAACCAGCTTTTGTTTAGAAACTCAAACTGCTCACAACATCACCTAAACACAGGAATGAGTGCTTTCAGGGAAAATCCGTGAGTAAGATTTGCCACAGAACTGGCAACACTGGTGACATTGCAGTCCAAATGTTCATTATGTGGGCAAGCTACATTCAACCTCAAAACTACATCCATGTCCATGGAAGGGTAGGGATAATTAATAAAATATGATTTACAGATTGCACTGCTTAGTTATTTTCTGCATGTGTGTGAATGTCAGAGCTCTGTAGAGGTGTGAAGAAGGAAGCCAGGGTGGCTGGCTGCACCAAAAGAGGGCTGCAAGGGTGAGAGGGAGGAATGCTTTCTGGGGACAAGGAAGTGTCTGCAAGTGCCCAGGAATTCTCAGAGTTAAGTCATGTTCTGCATCACCCTGAYGAGAGAATGTGGCCATGTATTCGTGTAGATACAGGTGGGAAGGGGAATGAGGCTGCTTGCACGTATTTTTAATACATAAATATTTGYGTGGTAGTGATAAAACAAAGGTGGCTTTTCAAAAATATATATAAATGTGTGGGTGTCTTTTCTCTGTACCCCTTTTTTCCACTCTGTGTCTCAGGATGGGGATGGCTGAACTTGCGTGTCCTTTGCTTACAACACACGAAACAGCTCAGGCACGCCAGCAGCTGCAGGGGGGATCTGCAGTGTGTTCAGAAGAGCTGGGGCTGTTCAATGTCTCTCACAAGCAATGTCTGCAAAACTGAGGGGAAATCCCCAGTGGCCCTGTGCTCAAGCCCAGACCCCAGCCTGGGCTGATGCTTGTGGCATCCCAAAATCAGCTCCCCAAAGTTGCTCCTATCCTATGAATGCAGGGCCAAGGCAGCATTTGCCCTGCAAAAGCATGGAGTGTGATCTCATTCAAAAGTGAGAGAGATGTATCCACCAGGAATTTACAGCTGAGGTCTCCTCTCTGTCACCCTCTCCCTGCACAGCTTGGGTGGTCTGTGAGTGCTGGTGGTGTCCCAACACCCTGTGCTTTCTGTGCATGTGTGGGTGGGTGCATGCAGCTCATGCAGCTCACCCTGAGCATGTGTAAAACATCTCTGCTCAGATGCTCACTCTTCACTCCAGACAGAAAATGTACCCACAGGGACACAGAGCAAAAGCTGCTGGAGAAAGGTGCAAAGGGAATGGGGACACTGGAGATGGCACTATGAGGCAAGAAAACCCAGTCTTCATCAGYTCTCCCRCTTTGTTTTGTTTTGTTTTGAAACAGACATGTCATGGGCAGACACAGAAAATAAAATATGTCCCTGCATTCRGCTTCTCAGGTAAAAACGTAAAATGTATGCAAGCAGTTTTTTAAAATGCATATTATCTTTCTGATAGACCAGAACTGCTGGAGCAGATCAGATCTCTCAGTTAAATATGCATTCATACATTTTTAAAAAATGTATAATATTGACTACATCAGATGTAATGGCTCCTGTAGAGTCATTACGGTGCACAGTGCAGGCTCTTTATTTGGTATTGTATCAATTTGTAGGGTGGACTGTCATGGTGCTAATACAGATGTATGTTACAAACRGTATGGAACCAGAGAAAATGCTGCATGCCCGGAGCTGGATTTTAATTCCTGCATTTTAGCCGGTTAAAAATATATCCAAGCTTAAATTCTCCMTTCCCCTCCGCCCAGTGAGAGGGGTCTGGAGCGTGGTCCCTGTCTGGTGTCACATGTGGGGCACCAGCTCATGGCTGGGGGCAGGTATCATACATCAGGGAGCTGCAATGCAGGGTGGAAGAGAGGGAATTTGGCCTGAAAAGGTCAGATGGCTCATGCCTTCACTGGCAAATAAAACTGCTGTAAGTCTACAACACAGGACGTGTGAAAAGATCAGAAGATGGCTTGATTTGTGTTTTCTTTGGCATGAGATAAAAATGTCTGATGTAATTGCAGTTAAAGTGTGAAAGGAAAAATATGTTTACTGAGCTCAGATACACTATTGCATGTCTTGAGCATGTGAACAATTTTTACARCCAATTTATAAATACTTTAAAAAACTGGTTTTCTGTAGAAAAACAAACAGCTAAAGAGAAATAAACAGCATCCCTAYGATAATTCTGTAACTTCATACTGATGTAACCCACCAGCTCACAGAAGAAGCCCTCCATGTAAAGGAAACCAGAGAAACTATAATGATTTTCAGATACAGTTGACAAGAGACCATTTAGTAAACTTTTATTTTTTTTTAACTAACAGTATGCAGGGATGTTGTATTCTAGGCTGCTACTAATAATCTCATCAGAATGCAAAAGCAGTGACTGTGTTATAAAATCAATGATCTGTTATATTCTGCAAGAATTTACAAAAGCCTAATGTCATTTACTACACCATGAGAACCATACTTGGATTAAAAAAACAAAAAACCCCAACAAAATAACTAGAATTAAAAAAAAAAATATTACAGCTGATGAAACAAAAAACTCCCTGTTTGCTAATGCCAAGATTTAAAGTTTTGATACATCTTAGGGTTAAAAGAACATATATTCTGAGTCCAGGAAAAGGAAAGGCATTTATGTTTGGGAAAGTGTCAGACAACAAGTTCATCTGAAGCACACTCACATCACAGCTTTGCTGTGGCTGGTCAGTCTCCACCACCCTGCAGTGACAACTGACTTTGTACCATCGGCTCAGGCTCTGGGAGACCTTGCACAACAAGTCTGGGGAGGGGTTTGTCTCCTGACACTTCTGGCAGAAAAATGAGGGCATCCTTTCTAGAAATAGTTTTTCAAATAATTGCAAAGGAAGGATTTTTTTTTTTTTTTTTTATACAGAATAAATGAAGCAAAACCTAGACAGACCCAAGACCTTACCATGCACTGAACACATCATCATCATCATAATGGTTATTTCTTTTCACCAGCAATAAGATGTGTTTTGCAAACATAAACTAATTAAGCCCCACAACCTTGGAAATGAGTCTGTAATTTCCTATAAAAGGAGAAACTTAAGTGAAGGCCAGATTGTGACACACTTACTAAGTACAAGCGCTCCACAAGTAGCTCCATTGACTTCCTCGAGACCCTTTTTGGTGTAATGTGTAGTGCAATGAGAGGTATCACAGCCTGGTGTTAAATGTCTTGCCTGGAGGCACATAGTGAGTCAGAGCAGGGCAGCACCAGGCTCCGGGATGCAATTCCATCACTCCCAGGGACTCAATGGCATCAAAGCTGATTGGAGCTGTGTGTGTACACCTGATGGGACCAAAGGGCCCCCTGTGACTTCTACCTGTGAGCCTTGGTCTCAATCCTTCAGTCCGGGCTGGGGAAGAAATGAAACTGCAARGAGCTTTTTGGAAACAGCCTGTGAKGAGTTGTGCCACTTTGGAAAAACTGGAGGTGCCTCTCACGCTGGTGACTATCTGTGTTAAAGGATAAAATCAGTCGTTCCATAAAAATCAAGTCCTTATTTTGCAAATGGGATAGCAGAAGATATTTGCCTGGAAAAGGATTGGAGACAAGAGGCAGCCAGGCTGCTCAGGGAGCTGGGATGGGGCTCTGGGCTGGCACCCGGCAGGTGATGGGGTGACCCTCCTGCGCAGACCCCATGTACCATGGGGGAAACCAGCTCCACTTGGGCACGGGGCTGCAAATAGTGCAAGGTTGAGACAAAGAATGTCTGTGAAAGCGAGATTGCACTCCCCAAAATAAAGAGACAGATTCTGACACATCCTGCAATTACAGGATGTTGGAAAATGAGGGATGAATGGCTTATCTGTTTTTAAATCATGGTTCGAAACACATGCTTTGTAAACAGGGAAGAGAGGCTCATGTTATGCAGCAAGGACTTAATATCACACTAAGGAATCGCTCCTTGGGAGCTGCAAACACTGAGTACCACTGAAATTATTTTTCAAAGCTGATAAATTAAGGTTTCCTCTTCAAACAGCTCCCAAGCAAGGCATTGGAGGCTGCAGCAATGCTGTTACTCAGGCAGGTCAAGGAAAGGAGAACAGTCCTGGAATTCCCAGGCTTCTGTGTTTGACACTGGCTCTTCAAGACTGTTCTCCTAAGTATAGCTTTCCATGTAGGGATATACAGAGGATGATCTTTTAGGTGTGGCATCTCTGGACAGCAGACAGCCTATGTTATAAAGACAGAAAAAAGCTTTTACACTTTCAGGCTTGCACATTCTGGRCACGCTGAGGTGCTGTGCACCTCTGCCAGCAGTGGCAGCTCATCCTTTGAGGTCCTCATTAATTTCGCTCAATTTCACAAAGATCCTTATGAGCAAGTAAAGAAAGGAATATTTACTTACTCTCCTAAGCTTTCAATGCAACCCTGTCATGTATTGATGAGGGGATGCAGTTAACATTGGTTAGATTATCTTTGGTGCCAATAAGCAGAGAATAGATTCAGACCATGCAAGTGGACTAACTAAAACAAGKGAAAATATGTTTGCACACAAAAAATCAAAGGGACGGGTCCACATACATTATTCAAGAGATCATATTTCAGTCTAGAGTTTTGGGTTCATTTTGAAGGTTTTTTTCCTAAAAAAAAAAAAACCCCAATGATTTGGAGTTATCTTTTACAGACCAGTGTGCAAGCTTGGCTTGTGCTTCTTTCCACATTGGAGGCCGATGTGACAATAAGCGAAGAGATCAGAGCGCCAGCAGCTCTGAAAGGCTGCGTTTCCTCCATGCCTTCTGAGACATGCTTGTCCTAATGTCCCTTTTCTCCCTCCTCCACTATTGCTATTTTCATTTGCTGACAAGCCCAACATTAAACATTTGCTGGAGTTTTCATATCGATAGTACGTTATATTGCCATTACTGAACAGTTTGGGGCTTTGTGGCTAGCTACCATGACAATAGATGCACAGCCTGGAACCAGTTTTAGTTAATTAGAGTCAATCAATCCAAACTTTGCTAACTTACTCATGTGAAACAATAGTATAATGAACCAAAGTCTGCAAGATGATTGGGAAACACAAATTATTGCACCCTGATAAATTAAATGTGACTATTGCAAAATCTTCCTTCTAAATGAATACTCAGAGAGAGAATGTATGGGTGAATAAGCATAATTTAAAATAAAGAAAAAAAAATTTAAGAAGCTGTTATAACCTCACTTCAATGTTTTCATTTTTCTTTAAAAGAAATGGAAAACCAGATTGCTGCATATACAAGACCAAATGTGTGTAACATTTTTAGGATTAAAATTTTTACACCAAATAGTTCTATAAAATTGATTCCTCATCATTTGCAAGCTAAATTTCACAACACACGTGATGGCTAAGGACGTGCAATCCTTCTATTTCTTGTGACCTTCACAACTGCTTATTTTTCAAAGCTATTTGCTAAATGTTTGTCTGACCTTGACAGGGCAAAGCCCTGAACCAGCCTTTTCGAGCTGGGATACTGCTGTCAGACAGCCTTTCCTCACAGACAAAAAGACTTCTTGTTTCTCTTTTAGGATGATARATATTTCCCCAATGCTAAGAATTCAACTTATGTGCCAAAACAGAACACACCTTCCCCAACTGCTTTCTCTTGCTTTTATAAAAGCTTTATTTTTAGAATAAAAGTATCAGTTGATGAAAAGAGTACCAAGATGGCATTTTAAGGTTTCTTATTAAAATTGCATTTTGGATAGTGAACTGTCCTATAATAAGCTACTCAAATGGTTTATGGCTTAATTTTGCCCAGTATGTTTCTTACGATTTTTATTCAGAATATGTCCTTCACATGCGTTACAATGTACCAAAGGAGAGCTATGGCCAAGGACTGAGGGCCTGCCCTACAGAGATCTGTGCATAAACACGCAGTGGGTGAAATATGGTGCACACATAGATCAGCGGAGTCATGAACGACCCTCAAAATTAAGGCACATGGAATTTAAGAAGTGGGTTTAAATGAAAGGGAGAGGAACTCCTGTGTCATGGTTTCACAAACCAGCATGAGATTTGAAAAGCTGGGTGCATCAACCAATGTGTTTTCTGCCAATATTTCAAATTATTTCTTTGATCAAGCAGCCCTTCCCAGAAGCAGCAAATTATTTCTATATGGTGATGCAATGACACAGGTTTGTGGGGGAGAGTTTTATGTAGGGGAGMGGGCAGAATTCTAAAGAAAAAATTAAGATCTTGAGGCTTGCAGGAGGGAAAATTTTTTTTCTCGAGACTGCAGTTCTTTCCAAGATGACTCCAAATCAGTACTGAGGGTTATGAACATTTGCTTTGCTCAGTCACAGGTGTGTTAGGTAAGGAAAGGTGGGATCTTTTCTGTTCCCTTACAGACATGATCACATTTTCCTGCCATGTCTATTTGGATATTATTTTCCATGAACTAGGCCAAAGTTGTTGCAGAGCAATAAAGCTGATGGGATTTTTCCCTCCTACTTAACGTTTCAATGTTACACGGATTCTGCTTCTTCTGTTTTCCATTCAGAGGCTAATATGAATTTAGTTTTGAAAGAAGATAAGATAAGAAGAAGATAAGAAGGTTGGCATCTCTCATGTTCAGGCTGCACTTGTACTCGCAGTTCTAGAGAGGTTTGGGGGAAAATAAAAAAGAACTGAACCATTGAGGACTTTGCAAAGTTGTCATTTGGCTAAAAGAAGAATTCTGAGATATCACTTTTACATATCACAGTTGGATTCCTAAAGCTGAGGCTGTGAGCTGTAAACAACAAATTCAACCAAACCATCTGACAGAAATTTCTAAAACAGTTCAAAAGATCTAAAATGATAGCTTTCTCTGCCATGAAGTGAAGGGGTCAAGAAAGCTAGTAAAATAAAATTGTGACAGATAATAGGGAAAATTTATCAGCACTTGAAAAAATTTGTGGTATGGATTTTTCAGAAATTTTCCTAGAAGAGCTTTTCTACAKCAATTCCACTCTCCTTCATTCATTTTCTTCCATGTTCTGAATTTTCCTTCCCACATTTGGTAGCAAACACACCTGAAATGCAGCTACATTGTAAATAAAGGAATTAAAGAAACTTCTTATCTACTATGTTCAGTAGATGCATAGGCCTGGTTACAGGTACCCAGTAACGTTTCGTGTTTGTTCTCCCGTGGGTATGTATTAGTGAGCCATGGGAATTTTGTGAAGCTAACTCCTGCTATTGTCTTGGTGGAGAATTTTAAAAAGAAACAAAGGAATAAAGTACATGGAAGTCAGTAAATGAAATGCAATGTTACCTCATTAAGGGAAATCTGGGAAGGAGGACCTCAGAGCTCAGGTCAGATTTTTTTGTTAAGGGCTTAAAATAAAGTTCTTTAAATTCAGGAATTCAAGGTTTGATTTGATATGCAATGTGAGTCTAGACAACGATATTTTGTACATGTATTTAGAGAACCCACTTCTTTAAATGTGTCTTGGATGGGAACTCATCTGAATCCAGTTACCTTCACTCATATGCTTCTGACTGAATAAGCTGCAACATGACCTTGCAAATTTAATTCTTCAATAGAATAATGATGAGAAATTAAACCATCCATTTTGTTCCAACTTTTCTGTATTCTTCATCCTCAAATTACTGCATGGCAATCAGATGTTTTTTCCTTCCCTCTACAACCCTTTCTGTTTTGTTTTGAAACACAGAGATCATGATTCAGAGAGAATTACTGCAGTTTTCCCAGATGGGGACAACCACAAGTGCCTGTCAATATCCCAACACTGCTGTGCTCTTTATATATGCCTTTTTCCTTACCCATCATTGACCTGACCATGTCCTTTTGCAGTTACTTAATAACTGTGAAGTCTTTGCTGATAGCATGCTGTTCACGAAATAGGTTTCTCAACCTTAAATATACAATAGAAATACCCTTTGTTTACTTTGCACTAGTCATACCAGTGAACACAATTCATATTTGCATCTAAATTTCTATGCAGATGTGAAGTTTAGTTAGCCTCTAGCAATGTACACTAGGAATGGGACCAATGATTATGCACAATTATATGACTGTTAATGACCGCAACTAGGAAATGGGTGAACCTGTTTTATTTTCTATAAATCTCACTGGTTCATCTCTTACCTTCTTCTTTTCCCTGTCAAAAATCCTTGTATAATGCAGTTTGATCCAAATGACTGCAACAGGAAGTCAAACTGCTAAGTAATACTTCCATATTGTGCTASCTATGTCCTTTGYTAAATAATTATCACTCRGTGAAATAAAGGGAGCTTATTGTATTTCCTAAAGTTCACTGAGGGGTCTGATCTAGACTCATTTAAATTAATAATCATTAGCTGAGGATATCTATCACCTTGGTAACTTCAACCAAAAAATTACTCCATCTAAAATTCTGCCATAAGCTTCTCAGAAATCTATGGAGAATTGAGACAATTTTTTTTTWATTTTTGTATTTAAAATTAACCTTTGGGATGAAACTGTGTCTGGTTTTGTTTGGTCTTTACCGCTACAGACTGGACAGTATATCAAAATTACAACCAGCTTTCTTGCACTGATAAACTGTCATATCAAAGGGAGAAAAGCTCTGCATTTTCAAAGCTCTTGCTTACTTCTTCAGCTTTTGCTAGCAGTTTGCTAGCATGACCATGGCAGCTCAGATCAGTAGCATTCCTAGCCAGAATGAGGAGGAAGCTGAATGATGAAGCTACAGTTCCTCTGACAGGTCCTGGAAGCAACTTTAACTGGGAATCTGTCCCCATGAGTCACTGCCCTCAATTCCCACCCACACCGCTGTGGGAACCCTGCGGTTCTTTCACTCCTGGCAATTTCTCCTGGTTTTCCAGGGTTTATTTCTTACAGTGYAGCTTTTTAACATCATCCTCACCGGTGCTGAGGCAGCACTCAGCTGTTTGGTGTATAAATTCTTACTCACAAGCCACACCACCGGGGTTCCTCAATCTAATGTGGAGGATGTACAGAGGAGAGCTCCAAAA
>NW_026623278.1:628184-693184 GCF_030028575.1 Malurus melanocephalus
AAAAAAATATATATATAATTGGGAAAGGGGTCCAGCTACCAACAGATTTTGCAGGCATTCAAAGATATATTTTAATATGTATGAATGCCTGGCAAAAGAACTGCGACAACCATAAAAAGGCAGGCAATAGCCTTTTTTATATACAAAACATGCTATGCACTACAGTTGCTCTGCAAGGGCTTACTTGATTCTTTCCTTCATCATATCTTGTTTTTCCCCGGAATAATCCTTACACAGTTTCCTCAAATTCATTTTCCAAAGGGGCAGTTGGTACTCAGCAAGAATTAAAATTCAAAGGGAAAAAATGACATTTATCATCTACACATTAAGACTTTTGTCTTAATACTCCACAGGTTTCTTTTGTTACCTTTGCTGTGACAATATAAAGTCTAAAAAAGGTGGTTTGGCAAGCATGAGCAACATTATTCCTGATAAACAAACCAGGACAGAGAAACTTTCCTGATCCTGAGATCAACTAGCATGGATGGGCTTTTCTTGGCTCCTTCTCCATAGTCTAATACAGAATTAATTGGGTTTTGTGTGTGTTTCTCATTCAGTGTACATGGAATAACCTGGGTACCAGGTGTTGCAGTGCAGCCCATGAGAGAGACACTCTTAAGGGTATAGAAATGGGCGAAAGTGTTGTATGCATGTGGATGAGAGAAGAAACACCTAAATATAAATTGGAAATAAATACACTGGGACACCATCCCTGAGAAAGGTACAAGTGTGATGTCTCTGTAGCCAAATGCAGGACTCATGAGATTTGGGGTGAAATAAGTAAATGGGTGAAACTCCTAAGAAAATTGACAGAAAAGGAAGAGAGAGYAGTAAGATTATTTCATTGATTTACTGATCTGATTTTCCAAGATTTTTATTTGTTTCACAKTCAGTAAAGAAGCTAGTGTTGGAATCAGCACCACTTTTCTTGGTGCTCTGTTTCCTCAAAATGCTCTGGAATTGAGTATACTTTGACAATTCTGGTGTTTGTGTTTTTTTTTAATAACTAAAACAACCACCACCAGCACTCTTTTCTGGACCACCAGTACGTTTTATTTGGAACTGTCTTTTAGCAATAAACCTAAAGTAATATTAACCTATAGTGGAAATTTAGCTGAATGTAATTTTTAATAAATAAAGTTTACAAGTGGGAAAAGTAATAATTAAATGATAGTTTAATAATGACACTGACTTGATTTCAAAATAGGTTTAATAAAATGTATAAGATTACATTGTCTTAAAGGAAAATTTTATGTGCTTGTTCATTGGAAAAATGATATTGATGTGTGTGTGTAGGACCAAGTTCTAGCATGCATATGGACTGACATTAACTGAAAACAGAGAGCTGTGGATGTGTTCTGTCACTCCTGAAATAAAAAAAACCCAAACCACGCAACCAAAAAACGCCACAACAACAACAACCTGTACATTTTACCTCTGATCTCATTTCTGTGAATGATTTCAATAAATGTATTACAGTAATGAAAATGAATTTTTAAATCAAACTGTGGSCTTCAGTGGGAGCCATTTGGTTTTCAGCATAGCTGTTACTGAGGAAGTGCTTGATTTTATTCTGGTTGCCATTTGGATCAAGTATTTATGAAGCCCTGGGTTATGGAAAAATTTCCAATTCTTCTCCTAAAGAAGTTCAACTTGTTAGGAAGGAAGGCAGGSTACAATTTACAATGTACTAAGTAAATTAAGTTTATGACAGTCTTATGCTTTATTAGTGTTYCAATGAAAAATAAAATTTAAATTTAGAAACTGAAAAACATTTATTTTAAATATGCAATGACATTAAATATGGTCACTTATCTTCAATTTGCTCCATTAGTTTGACAGTATGATATGCTAATAGCTCTCGAATCATAAGAAATAGAGACTAAAAATAAAAGGSAATCCTAATGCTTGATTTTCACACAGATGTAAATTAGGTGTAATTGTAATGAAACTAATGGATTTAAAACAAGTAAACTGTGAAAATCAGGCCCCAAGTCCTTAGCAGCACTTACTGACTTCTCATTTGTCAGCTCTTCTACCTGACATCTTGCAGGAATAGCAAGGTACTACAGGAGGATATTTGAGTCAGATTGCAAAACTTTAAAACAGGTGAGTAACTTCACTCTTTCCCTTATGAAACAAATTTTATAACCATTCCCYTTTTTGGAGACCTAGAAAGACTCATTTGCTGGAGAGGGAAAAGAAGAAAAGAGCAAGGAATGAACTTTGGCCATATAAATTCCTTTCTTGAAATGGCCAAATAGCAACTGCCCAAAGAGCACTTGAATCTCAAATTCCCCTAGGACTTATCCTCAAGCATTTTAGTTTAGATGTACAAAATATTACTGTTTGGAGAGTATTGTAACTTGGAAGTATTGTAAAATGAACTCCTGGAGAATCAGCTTCTTCCTGGATGTGTTACAGATGCAATTATGATTCCCATTTAGTGGTGCAAACTTGTTCTCTCTACAGTTTAAAGTTATTTAGAAAAGAGTTCCTCAGAAGTAAATAATTTAATGTGCTGCCTGAGGGGACAAAAGGATTAACTGCTGCAAACCATCTTTTGATGCAGATGCAGAATATCTGAAATATGGTAAAATACAGTAAACCAAAAAGATAACCAGAAAAGTATGYAAAACCCCCATAAGAATAATCATAAAGAGAAATAAAATGCAAATATAGAATTGGAAAATGTATGTATTACCTCAGAAACCAGCAATCATGACAGCATCACATACCCACTGCAATGTAGAATCAAGCCAGTAACAGCAACAATCATGATGAGAGGCCATGTAGAAAAKGGCATAGGGGCAGAATAAACACATKCAGTATTTTTTCTTAACATTTTCCTATTCCAGAACAGACAGATGAGATCAGACTGAAGACATTTTTTGGCCAGAATTCCCTATGCTCAGTATTCCTAAATTTCAGACTTCCCTGTAACCACAAGGTCATGCTTTTGAGTACCCATAATGTCAGCTACTTCTCCTGTTGCCCCTGTAGCACAGGAAACTCAAGAAAGAACCTAGAAAAAAAATTGGTTCACAGTCTCTGAAAATGGATACTAAATTCTCTCTGTAGGACTGAGCTTGTACAACTCAGGGCTAAGGAGTGTCACAGGAAGGGACAGTCATGGAGTGGCTTGCTCTGGTTTTTGTCCATCATGTCCCCAAGGACATTACATGTTGGTTTCAAAACCAAATTTCTATTTCTGCTCTGCTACCACATGCATGCTCARTTCCCACAGTGCTTGCACTCAGAAGAATATCCCATTAATTTTGGAAAATATTCTTAAGAAAAAACTTGAAAACAAGGACCTAAACTTGATCCCTCACTCCTCAGCCTGGAGTATCACAAAAATGTATTTATAAGAGCCTGTGAGAAAAAGACAGTGACAGAATTTACTTGGAACATYGCTCAAAGGAGGAGAGTTTCTTACCTGTCCAGCACAAAGTTTGAGAAAAGAATAARGATGGAAATACTTTATAGAGAAAYCATACACATTTGATTTAGGTAGCTAGAGAAGAGTAAGGGGAATTGGACAGCAGTATGGTGGCTTGCACCAAACTGGTATTGTAAAATTTTTATTTGCTTTCTGCTTCTGTCCTTAATTGGTTGCTTCTGCAGCGCTAGCAGCAGCCCTCCAGAGCACACAGTCAGATGACAGTCATGTTATGTCGATCCTGTGACAGATGTTTACTGATTTATCCTTAGGAAGGATTTGGTTTCCAGATCTATCTTCCCAGGCATAAGCAAAAGACATACCCCATGAGGGGGTTTTATTTAATTCATAACTTTGACCTCTTGTGCTACAGGTGCCAATTCAGTAAAAGAAAAAAAAAAATTACAGAAAGAAATGTTTACATTCAAGTTGCATTATGATAGCAAAAAAAGAAAAAAAAGAAAGGACTGATGTTTAGAAAATKAACTCAGTATTCTGGTAGGAAAGAATAGGTGGCAAGGAGAAAGGCCAGAGAAGCAACAAGCTGAGGCATCACATCTGAAGCCTGCATGTTTTTAAAGGATTCACTTGGAGAAGATAGCTACTGGATTTAAAGAAGGTGCTCATAGTAAAATGTAAAGCATTTTATTCCTCAAGTGCAACTTGGGAAGGTTATATTGCCTGTTGCAAGAAGTTCCTTGTAAGGAATTTTCCTTGTGAAACGCTTGATTGAGTCAATCAAAAGAYGGGATAATACACGTTTGATAATTTTGCACATGACAGACAGTATTTCATACCGGTAGGTCATTTGATTCTCTGCAGGTGGCTCTGCTGGTTTCTGGAATATTGTATTGTGAATTACATGTTACACAAATGAAAGGCTGTTATAATTCTGGATAACATTGTATTTGATTCTATAAACATCTTTAGGCCTAATGCAAAGATCCCTTTGAATAATTTATCCAGCTAAGTGTCTGTGGTCCCAAACTTCTAATTTAAAAATGTTGATAAATGAAGTATCTCTTTAGCTAATAAATGAAGTATCTCTTTAGTTATCCTTTGTCAGCAACATTCATTTTAATGGAAAGTGAGTTTACAGGGTTACATGATTGAACTACTGAGCCTAGTCAGTGTTGGCAAATGATGGGCTAAATTATTGATGTTACACACTAATGAATTCTGATGAGAAATAAAATACAGACATTACATTTCAAGTGGTTCATAATTATTTTTGCACTTTAAAAGCAATTTTATTCTTTTTCCAAATCRTACTGGTTCTGTAAAACAAAAACATAGTTAGTGATTATAAGCAAAATTATTGAGTTTGAGGCAAAAATGCTTCTGTAAGTTTTCTTATGCAAGTATAATGCTATTCACACTAGGATTCTGATTTCTTCTTATACTTCTGGGAGAGGATAATTAAATTAAATGTCTAAATTTTTAAACTGCCGTCTTTAAACAAAATAATCTACTTTGCAACCATAGTTAAGAGTTCAGTAGATGAGTTTATAATCTATGATATATCATCATGTTTGCTAGAGATGTTCTGAGCYACCATAATTAATTCAGGTGATGACAAAAACAGAAGAGCTGCCAAGAAGGAGCTTTCAACATGTAAACATTTTATCATTAAACCTGTGTTTTGATATATGTTTAAAATGGGTAGAAGGAGGTTACTAAACTTCAAATAACCCAAAGTGATGTTGTGAGGTTGAATCATTAATTTAAAATGTCATTTCTCTGAGCCTTTACTCACTGTACTGGATAAAGAAATTAAATTCCGTAGTATTTTCTTATAAAACCAGAGCTAAGCATTTGCTCATTTGGCAACAGAATAACTTCATAAATCCTATTCTTAATCTTGTCTTCCTAAAAATGGGCTTTATTTAACTTTCCTTAATTATACCCTGTAAGTTTCTGTCAATTGCTGGAGAAGCAAAACTATGAAGTGTTGCTTCATTTTTTTACCTACTGAATAACGATCTTACTTGTCAGATCATTGTTGTATCTTTTTGTCAATCAAAACCACCACTGGTGTCTTGAAGGAGCARGTACATGTGAAATCATTGTGGTTTTACTTGAGTAGGGAATTTTGTGATCCAAATTAWTAATCTTTGAGAGGTTGTCATATTTGGCCAAGGTCTCGAAACAGAGATTCATGAGCTACAGAATCATCATAAACCTCACTGTTAYCTATAATTTAGCCTTAAACTTTTCACTGAACTGTAATAAAATACTCAGAGATATTTTGATTGCGTATCTGCTTTCTGCTATTGTTCCAGATAGTCATAACACACCTGCTCAAACCAAGACAGTTAAGCTCTACACAAAGGTTCAAGGATACCTACATTCTTGAGGATAAGGGACAACTTGAATTAGTTATTTCTGGATTTTGAAACACTGGTCTTTAAATCACTCCAACTGATTTTCTTTTAACAGGAAGGATCCTCCCTGGAAGGTAGGGCTGCAAGCATTGCATATAGGGTAAGGTATAAAGCATTTACTTTTATAATATCCATTTTAATGTMTTCCTTTTTATTTTTTCTTAAATTACAGCGTATCAAAAACTTAGACATTGAGCTCTGAAAATGCAGTTTGCCTATGATTACTAAAAGTGAGCTTGAGCTCAGCAGCTCCGAAAACCACATTTTTACATACTTGAGCCTGGTGATAGGTTATGCTTCTCCTGCAGTAGCATCTCAGGGCTGTGTGGTTTGAGCTGGATCTTTACAGTACAGGTGTCCTGCCTGTCCTCTCATATTGCCCAGTGGGTGCTGGAGGAGGAAGAAATCTCTTGCTTTGAATGTGACAGAAAAAGAGACAAAACGGAACAGCAGCTAGATTTGGAGAAGGCTTGTGAGGTTATAAAATCAAGCTGCAGAGAAGGAAAGCTGTCAGTGGTCTGTCAGATCAGGGTAAAGTCTGGAATTGGCAGATCTCAGAGGCTGAGAGGTCGAAGAAGAAGATGACCATTGCCAGGGAAAAAGGATAGAGGCTGGGTCTTGAGAAAGCAACAAGGAAACAGAGGAAAATGGAAATCAGTAGGCAGTGCTGGAGACTCAGTCTAGAAAAGGAGCATGAAGGGAGAGCAGAAATGGCTGGGCCAAAAATCTGGGAACCACTCAGGGGCAGGAAAGAGGTCTGACAAAGGGATGAGATGCTACACAGACACTGGGTTGGGAAAAGCAGATGTTATTAGCTGGAGGGACTTTGATTAGACAAAAAGGTTGAACAGTAAATTAACAAATAGGAGATAGACAGACGTTTACAATTGATATTTACTCCATTAGTTAAAGTGGCAGATAATTTTATTGTCACTAACTCTGCTGATGATCAAGGTAAGAGTCAATATAATGGTTTATATTCATGGAGATTTCAGGGTTAAAAAAGSATCTTGCAAGAAGATGATCAAAATTACAAAAAACTCGGTACTCAATTTAGAAATGTTAGGATTGCAATTATTTATATAAACTTGATTCTGAGTATTTTATGAAAATATTTCAACACAGATTTTAGTTAATTATGTAGGAAAAGTAAAATTTATGCTAGTTCAAGAAATAGAAATGCAGTTTTCTTCAAATTCTGGAAGAGGCATCAAGCAAGACAACTTTAACATTTTCTTGAAAATTCTTCATTCATTATGTTCCAGAACATTTTTGTTCCATTGGGTTTTAAACTCTGGAGTCTCTCAGTCAGGGAGTACAGAGAATAATCAGAGGCTTAAAGACTGTGGTAGCAGTGACATGACTCAGGGGATCAGTTTTTAAGAATCTGGAAGTCATGTGGTTCCTCTCCTCTTGTCTTTTAAGATTTACTGGTATGAAYAGTTTGGTGAATTTATTTGTTTACTGACAATAAGAGAAGTAGAGATAATATGCCTGATAGTTCYTCAGATTTGACTTTGAGGAGTTTTGAGTGTTTGGCTCCCAAATGTGGGTTATCAGGCCTACAGCGGAAAGAACAGTAATTCATAGACAGAATYTGGGGATTATAAATGTCTTTAGTGGGAGAATAAATTATGCTGAATGAAAAAGGAAGTTTGTCTAGTAATTTCATCATCCTTTGAGGTCAGATATCTAGTTACCTTCAATAAACTCTGYATTCTGTAAATGTATGTTTCACTGTTGAAAAAAATTATTCATTTCTATTAGTGATCACATTTTAAATTATTAAGATAAGTCTGTGTCTACATGTTAGAAGGTGTAAAAAAGTGGAGMTTTAAACCTATTCTGGTAATATACAGAATTGGATTCCAGTAAGTAGAGGTGAATAATGAAAAAAAGAGCAATTTTTAGGTATTCTTCTTTTAAAAGAAATTTAAAAATAAATCTCTTAGATTAGCTGTCATCCTTCCCCTTTCTGGTAGGTCACAATTTTTAGTGCAAAAATACTTCAGTAAACAAATGTTTTATATTGAAAATATACACCGGCAAATAAACAAAATGACTCATCGCTATAGAAAACCTGATTGGGTTAATCTTAAAAGCATAAAGCTAATTTGTGTCTCTGCAGAGATGCTTTTCTAGCCTGCATCATTGACAGGTAACTAGGAGAACTGTTTGTCTTTATCTTCCTACWATGCACTGGAGCTTTAAGGTGGCAACCACATTTCTGAGCTCTTTGATTCATTTCATATTGACTTTTTATAGTGAAACTTTTAAGTGAAACCATAGAAGAATTGAAGGAGTTGGGTGTTTCTGTTCATGC
The DNA here is from genome assembly GCF_030028575.1 of Malurus melanocephalus. Taxonomy (NCBI): domain Eukaryota; kingdom Metazoa; phylum Chordata; class Aves; order Passeriformes; family Maluridae; genus Malurus; species Malurus melanocephalus. The sequence goes on from NW_026623278.1 coordinate 636,334, forward strand.
CAGGAAATGTTTGAGGTTATATAAGCCTTTGGGTATGAAGCTCTGAAAAATAAAGGGTTTATGTGAAGCTTAAGAAGCTTGGTGCATTAAGGCATAAGTGGCGTAAAAACCTAAATGCAGCTGAGTTGTGCCAAATTGTATGTACACTTCACGTAAAAATGGTAAAGGAAATTATGTCAGAATAAAGATGTTGGAGTTTTGCCATGTGATAAGCAAAATCACAGACCATGAAAATGAGGCAAAGAAATCAAGCAAGTTCTAATTTCTTCTGTGAGTTTGGCTTATTTTGAGACTMCTTTCCATTCTCTCACTGGAAAGGTCACTTTCATCGTGCAGCAACAAAATAAATGGTTGTGAACTTTTAGTGTCCATGMCATGGCAGCTGAATTTGCCAGTAAACCTACATGATGTGGAAACTCAAAGATTTTGGTGAATGCTTATCAGGGTCATCAACTCAATATAGAAAAAAAAACAAACTAGAGAAAATAATTTCATTAAGAATTTAGACAAAGAAGAATTCCAGATGTTGTTATRCAAAATTCATAAGCATTTGAGAGGAAATACTCTGTATTTTTAGGAACTGTACACTGAATGCTGATTCCCATGTTTCTTTAGAACATGATTAACTAAATAACACATTTTTCAACTCATAAGCAATACCCCCATGAGCAGCAGCAAAAATAGCTTGTCTCAATTCCCCTACACTGTACAAAATAAATATTTTATAAATGAATAATAAAAAATGTAAAAATGAAAAAATGTAACTTCAACATTTTAAATAGGTACTATGAATAAATGTGACTAAACACAAAAGMTTAGAACTAATTAAAAGGTGTGCAGCCATGTCCCCTTAAGTAACATTTTCTGTCATCCAACCCCATATGTCTCCAAGACAAGACAGAAACAGCAAGACTGCTAAAGTGAAATCAGCAGGCAAAAAGACACAACTGAGTGCAATCAGCATAAATGGTGATAACTCAACCCATAACAGAGAAAAATAAAAGAGAAGGCACACAGATTTTGAAGAGAGTCAGCCCTGAGGGACACCATAACACACCTGTGTTAATAAGTTAGAGAACAAAAGATGTGCTTAAACTGACTACCACCTGACAGCTGAGAAGCGAGTTCAGAATGTGTGGTGTTCAGAGAGCAAAAGGGTAAAATGCAACAGGCAGGGTTCCACTTATTCCTGGCCTTAATGGAATTGCACTGCATTTCTTGTAAGGAGGTAGGACAAGGTGGCATGAAAAGCAAAGTTTTGCAAAGTCAGTAAAATGTTTCCTCCATTAAGAATTAGTCATTGAGAATCCACTGAGGTGTCTGTGGCAGATTCACCAAAAGTTCAAATCCTCAGTAGAGTCACTGCTTTCTCTGGTGGCTTCTGCAAAATTGCTCAAATAAAGACAAAACAAATCAGACCAAAACTTTTTTCTGATGTAAACTGGTGGAGTTCAGTACAGTGGAGTGATTTTGAACTACAATAGCTTTGTCAAAAAGTCTTAAAGATTTCAAACTCATCAAGCAACTTGAATAAAACTGCAGAAAATATGCAAATAACCACAGCAATCTGCAATCAGTGACAGACTGRGTTGATKRGTGCCTTATTCCTTGGTGCCTTATGTAGCTATGTCCACCTGATGAAAATGGGTARAACTGCTACCARCTGAGGGATTTTTAAACTCTAAATGCTGATGATCTATTTTTGTATCACTTTGTGCTGGTGTGAATAATTGTCCATGATGATCCACAAAAAATTAATTCAGTAATCTTGCATTTACTAAAAMGGTACCTTTGCCATGCCACCATCAGAAAAGGCATGTATGAAATCCTTCAAAGTTACAATGAGGATAGCAATGATGTTATCTTTTGCTGCAGCACTTTGATCCCCAAAATGATTCTGATATAACTATAGTGAAGATAAATCATCTAAAGGATGGTCTAAATTGAAGACTGTCAGGATTAAAGCACAGGTACAGTCCCAACTAAAGGTACATTTGCCATCATATATAATTTTTGCAATTAGATAGCTAATTGAACTTAGTCAAGAGCCAAGTTATTGAAACTCCAAAACCTTATAGGAAAAGCAAAAGTAATTAACATAATAAATACTTTGCCTGTAACTAGGCACAAAAGGTTTTACATTTTTTTCTAAATTAAAGTTATTTTTTCTAAATTAAAGAGACTACTTCTATTATTTTCTGCTGGACTAAAAAAACTATTTAGTAATTCTTGAAGGATTTTTGAAGGCTGAAATCCTCCGGTAAACCATAGAATATGAACGATGCTGACAGTGATGGTAAAACACCTGAAAAACACATCTATAATGGAGAGCCTAGAACTTTCTTTGACTACCACAGTAAAAACAAAGCCTCTTTTCAGAGCTGTYGTGTTTGCACGTAAACTTCCCAGAATAAAAAGAGCAGAGCACTGCTSATGTGCTTCTAAGGCATTTCCAATGCAACGTCTCAAATCCAAAAATATCTCTACGTTGTAATCTCTCAAATTCGGCTACCAGTTTGAATCAGAGGGAGTAAAAAATTAAAAATTAAGAAATTTTGAAAAAAGGTAGAATATTGCAAGATTAAATAGTCTTGTTTAAGGAAAAGCTCTGCACTTTGCTCTAAAAAAAATGAAATAGATGAAGCATCAAARTTGGAAGCATAAATAATTTCAGTCATTGATCTCTGTTCTAGCAATGGATTTGATTGCAAACGTATTTATTCTTTGCTATTAATATGGAAGAATATCCCATTTTTTAAGGTCACAACTGAAATGCTCAATTAAAAAATTTCATTTTCTTCCAGAAGTGCATTCAGAAACATACAGACACTAAGTATTCAGTCAATTACTCCTGTTTCCTATGCAAATATGGAATAGTGTAAAAGCAAAATGGCTACACAGATTATGATAAAACCCAGGAAACAGGTATTTAAAAGTCTGATTCATATAAATTAAAATTGCTTTTTTTTTTTTTTAATTATTTTCATGTCACTAAATAGTACAAGTGTTGACAAGTAATGATGAAACCTCTGGTCAAATCTGTCTTCTTTTCTAAGGTAGCTCTTTATTTTCACATCACAATTTTCCCAGAACTCTGGTGCTGTCTATAACTGGAGGGTGTTGGTAGTTAAAAAGCTCCTGGTGAAAAGGCTGAACCCTCCTCCATTATCTACTTTTAAGTCTCTTTTTGGATCTCACCCAGGTCACGGCTTCTGTAAAATATTAGAAAACACTTAGGCAGCCAATGTACTGTATCTACTGCCTCYCTAATGCACTCTTCCTCTGTCATTCACCTGCTCCTGCTTGCTGYGGTCAAGGAAATGCTGGGACAGAAGCTCTGATGAGCAGGAATCAACATTTTGCCACGTACTTCACAGTGCAGTGTCTCTTCTCATGCTCATCCTTTGGTGTAAGAGGGTCACCAGGAATAACAAACTCAGGATATTTCTGGCTGAGAGAAAAGGAACAGAGAGAAAYAACTGTCAGATTTTATTTTGCATGGGTGTGCCCCTATGTTAATGTCATCAGTAAGAGAACTTAATTGGCAGAAGAATAGATTGATCTGACAATGATAGAGACTTACAAAGACACTTGTCCATATATAATTAAGCAGCTTCCAAGATCTCCAAAATATAAAACCAGCACATTGTTTCTCTTAGACATGCTTTGGTAATTGCTCTCAGCTGAATTACTYCCATTTTAACTTTGTATTTTTCCCTTGTTCAGTTTTTTATTTTGAAGTTATTATCAGTCAAACCTCATAAAATATAGCAGGAATATCAGAATACCAGAAAAGAATCAGAATAACAGAARACTATGYAATGGMTAATGAAAGRAATAGAGAATTTTTTCCATATTTTKAACCAGACATTKTCACTGGTAGGTCTGAGCTACTCAGATCTGAACAYCCSCAAATGGTGCTTGGTCTCACACCTRTAAGCTTAGTTTARRCCCATTTACAGCTATTTGAGTTATTCAGGGTGAYAAGATTTACTGGCATGGGTTCTCAKCRTGGRYRGCAYRMATGGAGAAATGTGTRCTAAGTGTTTTCTGCAACACTCATCCATTGTYACAAGGACTGGTTGTTGGCAGAGGAGCTCAAATGCAGATGATGTTTGCAGGACAATTATTGAAAYATTGCAGAACGTTAGATTAATGTACAGATTTGTGTGTGAGGAAACAATCTGCCACCTGTGGCTTCTGTGTCACCTCTGCTGTTACTCATGAGCTTTGGGCTGCCCACAGATCATTTCTGCTCTCCTACTCACTGCTGGAGTAGCTAAACACAGGAGAGAACAGAAATAGTCTGAGAAATCCCACCCCCTTCAAAAATCAAAGAAGCTTTTTTAGTTTTTCAAATTCCAGATGAGTAACTTGGATGAAAAAAGTGTTTTCACTGGCACGGAGGCCAGTGCAATATTTGGCATCTCTAACAATCCCAAAATTTCATAGAATTCCATAAAAGAATATTAAAAACTACAGTATGAAATCTGATCATATTTTTTTCTTAATTTTTTGTATTGAATTCTGATTTTGATATGATTGGGATTTTCTAAATCGCTTACATAAGTAGAACTTACACAGCAGAACATATATGATTCTATAGAACAAATATGGAATTTTTGAATTTTAAAATAAAAATCCTCTTAGTGAAATACTGAAAACATCATGCTACTGATGCAACTTAATAGAATTCTAGAAGTTATTCAAGTTAGATTTTACTTTAATGCATCGGATAGTAAGTGTGAAGTGTAATCACATAATATTAAAATGTACTAAAATTGTTTACACAGTCATACAACAAAGCTTGACTRTTAAAAATCAGACAACAGAGATTGCAAAGAATATGCTGCACTAAAGCTGCACCAACAATGTAACTTCTTTTGCAAGGAGTAAGTCTGAAGAAATATTTCACTTAAGTCTTTTAAAAACCCTTCACAAACGCCATCTGGTTATGGCCATTAACTATGGGAAGAGATTGAAAGGAGTGGCTTTACAGAAATATAAACAAGATTCCATAGCACAAGACAAAAATAACAAGAACATTCAAACTATACTGCACAGCAGTTTTTTTTCCCCTGATAAATATATTTATGTGGGGAGCAAGACATAAAATGTAAAACCTTACCTTGTTGGAAATAATTTTTAAATCTCATATCCTCACAATGTTGATTTTTTACAAATAAGGTAAAATTATTGTATAACTGAGTTAGGAAAGTGCAATACTTCTTAAAAACAGTATCCTTCTGAAGAAATTTATTATGAATACAGTGAAAATGACAATWTTTTTACCATGGAAATAATATTTGYACAAAACAGGACACAATAACATCTTCTAAAACAACTGAGCAGCAATAGCAATGCCATTCTGTGTTTCAAATATTTATATTCAATGTATTTATAATAATCTTCTCAAAGGTTTGTGAGAAATAAATCTAATCTCCCCCTCTTTTTTCAATCTATGCATGGTATACGTGCTAACTTACTGAATTCATCCTTCATGCAATTCCAGTTTATTAAAGAGGTTAAAAATTTATAAAACTCTGATGGGATATGGTTTTAATGCTTCATCACACTACCCATCATTTGCTTTTCAATCTAGATCAGAATGATCTTTCCGACTTGCCTGCAATCACCTACCTGCACAGCTAATATTTTCTGAGCGTTCTCCTGAGAGGCTGCCTGGATCTTTGCCAGCCCAGCCTGGCTGGAGAGGCCACGCTGGAGAGGCTCCACCACTCGGCCAGAGTRTCCCTGCTCCATTGCCCCTGCAGCAGGGACGGCCAAGCCGGTGGCCACACTGACAGCGCCAGTGGCCACGGACACGGCATCAGTGGGGGTCAGAGTTGGGGGGGACAGTCGAGGAGGTAAATGGGGAGGAGGAAGGAGAAAAGAAAGAAAGAAAGAAAAAAAAAACGAAAACAGGAAAAATATTGAATTCCCAAGTCAGAGCAGGAGAGGAAATTAATGGCAGCGTTCAAGAAGAATGATGGAGGGAAATATAGAAAGCAGTCAATAGCCCATTCTGCGCTGTACGGACCTGACAGGAATTTCACAGTCTCTTGGTTTTTCAGCCCACTCATGTGCATTCATCAGAAACCAGTCACATCTGGCTGCCAGGATGGGGGGTTAATTTTCTCTAAATGCCTCAGCAGTTTTGTTCTAGCTGAGGCAAACTCTGTGACTGCAAAGCTGATGAGTAAAATATTTCTACTTCACCCAGTTTAACTCAAAACCGATAGCCTCGGGACATATTGAACCTTTCTTAAAAAAATAATCTTTTGAAGCTTTTTGAATGGCACATCAGGTCAGGCCAAAGTTTAAAATGCAAGTTTAAGACTTTGATGGACACAAGGGCTTTTTTTTTTTTTTTTTTCCATGTGTGAAGCTTATCATAGCTTGGCAATGTGTGCTTTAGTGCATGACAAAACTAAAGAGAATTAACTTAGCCATCAACTGCTCAGGGAGAACAATAACAGGAAAGAAATTTCCATATAGAAGTTCCTATTAATCTACCCAGCTATAACCACATGACATGAAAGCATCTAACAGCACTAAATTGCACCAAATGCAGTGGCTGAAAGTGACACTGCTTAATAAAAGAACTTCATATCGACGTATAGAAAAGATAACATCCTAGAAATCGTGTTAGGTGCAAAGGATCCTGACTGAAGTGATTCCAAGTRGGAGTGCTTACCTGAAGGCTTTCCCTTTTTGCTAACAGTAATTTTTTTCTTACAATCCACAGTTAAGACTAGAATCGGTTTTTCCTTAATCTACAAGTATTTGGAACACATAAACACAGTGTGTTGGGTCTCAGTCTAGAGCAAAAATGTTTCTTTAAAGAGATCTGAAGATCAACAAACAGAGAACATTTTTGAAAACAGCTGTGGGTTTTGGCAAATTCTGCAAATGCTGTTCCATTCTCTAGACTAGATGTAATTTAGAAAATGGACTTTTAAACTACATAATTCACTGCTTAGTGGAAATACACAGATTTGTGTTTCAYCAAGTTAATTATTTCAATAAATTGCATAGCTATTGTTATCATGAAGCCTTCAAATGTRTGCCTGTCAACCAGATTAACACAATGGATTGTACCATTCCTTAGGAAATATTACATTTCATTAAGGTCAACGCCACAGGTCAATAATTGGATCAGTTATAAAGAAGCTCTTACATTATAAGATATTACTGTTCTTTAGGAGCAAGAGCGGTGTACCAGGTGAAAAATACACTTTTTCAAAAGAATGTGGATTGTAGTAATATCAGGTGAGTTATTACAGCCTAGAGAGTAATTAATGCACATTTTCAAAATTAATGGCCTGATTTTTGGAGATACCAGGTTTTCACAAGTCCCATTAGATTCCAGGGAAGCTATGAGTATGCCGCATCTTTCTAAATGTGGCTGTAAAATATTAAAGAAGATCTTTGTACATAATATTTTGTGTTCTGCCTGTGTRTATTAAAAATAACATGAGGGAAAGTAAACAAACTCAATGGAAAAACAAAATAAAAACCCTMCCTGAATCATAGCCACAACCTGAACCCAAATCGTACATTTTCCAGTTTGAAGAATCTTTTCTAAGTACTGGAGCTTCTTCCTGTCTATTTTAAAAATTATTTTGTTTCTTGAAATCTGTCTCTTCCTGATGCCTGCTATTATTTTAATTATTTTCAAATCTCACTTTTTCTGATACCATTCTGAAGTCTGAAAAAGGATGCCGGTGAGAGAGGGGCAAAGCATATCAATTTACGATATATTAATAAAACAACTTGCTTCAGGCCTAGAAAACAAATTAAGTAGAATACTATTTTTGGATTATCAAAATTCTGATTTTGTAAAAAGTTAAAATAATTGCAAGATGCATTGCATTGCTATATGATAAGGAAAATGGTGGTTGGGGAGCATATTAAAGGATTTAACAGTGAACAGTAAAAGGGATTGGTGGTTATCCAATTCAGTGACTATCTAATTTATTTATTGAGAAAATTAAAAGACATTCAAAAGTTTTGAGGCTTAACCATATGAAAWTTGTTATATTTATTGAGAAACTGGCAGTTCCTAATGGCTGGTGTCCAACACAACCTTGGCTAGTGTTTGTCATTCCAAAATTACAAGTCCATAATAGCTGATGCTATTATGCATCATATTWCAAAATGCATCTCATATTTTGAAAACTTTTTATTGTGCCTAACAAAATGGAGCCAAACCCAAGTATTTAATCTCTTTACAATATTAATTGCAACATAAATACCATTTATGTATATGGTCAGAAATAAAGGTTTATGAGAAAGTAACAACTTTATCATATAAAGTTACCTGAAAGTTTRAAATAAACAGATGGACCCACTAACCTAGGAGGGACCAAGTGAATTCCTGGGTCAACAGCAGAGTTCTGGCTGAGGGAATGATTAAAAAAATAAAAATTTCAAGTAACTTAGCTGAAGAGCGCTTCTAACCCAAGAACGAATTCCACTGGTTTTATTATGATCTCCTTGTCCCTAAAGRCATCAATATTGTTCTGACAATTGCCCCTCTTGGTCGTGTAACAGACACAGAGATATTAGCTTTTCCTGAGCTTTCTTATTTTTTTGTCACACGTAAAGATTTAAAAAGGCACAGGATGCCTGAATTAATGTCCAGTGGTCAAGGTGTAGGAATATGTACAGTAGCTGAATATTTATATGAGATTCACTTTGGATTTGTTKTGTACTTTGCTGTGAGAGCAGGACTGAAGGAAAAACAAAACAGAAACACAAGCAAGCTCCAGATTTTGGGGATTCAAACGGAAAGGAAACCCCAGGATTCCTTTTATTGTCATTCTTGAATCTACCATGGCTGCRGCTGATACAGGTGGACTGGAGGGCAATTCTTGCAGCAAGCATTCTTCTACTCCTCATCCTGAAAAGAGAGAAACTGTGAGCCAATGGTTTTGCTGGAGCTACACTTTGGGAGGTCCTGGGGAGGATAAATTATGCTCTCAAGGAGCTGCCATTCTTCTGCTTTGGGGCTTCATGATCATTCCTCTGGTGTTGTGGCTCCCCTCTGTGACTCACAGCAAAGAGCATCATATGACTCCATAATTATTTAATTCCTTCTTTACAYATGGGACTAATAACATTGATAATATTAGCATAAATTTAGGAGAAGTATGTGTGAACTATCTGATATTACTGTCTTACAAGAGAGGARCCTTATGATTCAGGGTACCTTAATCTGTTGTTACCTTTAAGGTTTTTTTTTAAGACAAATCTAGATACTTCATTAAATTCATAACTGACTTGCAGTAATATGAATGAAATCAATCTAATATTTTACCYGCAATTTCTGATTTGAGGAATCAAAGTGGATTAAAAAGTATACAATGCTATTTGAAGCTCAGGCCTATTCAAGCCTAATTCATTACTCCAGTGGCATTGTTTCTAGGTCCTTATTTACTAAYGTTACCACTACATTTGGATCCTCTRTATTACGAAGTTAAACTGAAAGAAAATCCCAAATAGAAAGAAGTAACTGCATCTTATTTAGATCAGAACATTTTTTACTTTTGTTGCCTAGTGGTTCACAGGAACCCAAAATTTTCGTTTGCTTATCTTTTATTCCACGCTAGCTTCATGGCACTAGAACAACATTGATTGAAGAGTTATTTGACAATGAACCCAAACCTAGAGGTGTTTACACCAAAAGGCACATGGCCCCACTAAGAACACAAAGTGAAGGGCACCTGGAACTCCATCATGATGCTTTATCTCAGGCAATGACACACTAGACTGCTTCAATACGAGTTCTGGACAGTGATGACGTACTAGCATCACACTGGATTATGATTACAAACCAATTTCTTCTCTTAGATGTTTTTAAACAGTAAGATTCAGTTGATCTGAATAGACCGATTTTCTCTTTTACCTCTGAGAATGAAAAGATGCTCTATGAATAAAATATTATTTCTTTCTCAAAAAGAAGAGTCTCTCAAAAGAAGATTCTCCTTAAATTTTGCCAAACTTTAAACATTTGATCTMAAAATGTGAATGGCAGATGTTTGCYTCAGGCTGAATTTGTTTTGATAGCCCAAGTAGTTTGCTTTTTTTTGAGGAATTTTAGGCAAAATACATTATTCTTCTACAAAATGATGCTGTATTTCCTTTACTAGATACAGTTCAGAGGGGACATCATTTCTCAGTGTGATATGACCTTTTAATGAAAATATTCTGGTGAATACTGTAAGTCGTTGCAAAACTACTGCCTGCATATAGTCATTGGCTAATATTTCAATTTTTATCATTTTTAAAAAAATATATTGTCCTCTGTAAGCATTCTTGAGCTTCTCAATGGTACTACAGTTGTTCAGATKATTTATCAATATTGCTAAGAAAAGTAAGAACGCTTATTGCTGAGTATCTCCACCCCGTACATGAACCATCTCCACAAAGTGATTTGTCACACATGAGATCAGGAATACAGCACTGAAATTTGATTGTTATCTACAATGTGTGTTATTTTGGGCTCAGATGAAGATCATCACTGACAGAAATGTGCCTATCATCTGTGTACCAACATAAACACCCATCTACTGGTGCTCAGAAAACCTGGAGAAACAAGACCTCACAAAAATGGGATGGTTTATTTGGATAAAATGATGAAGTCTGTGCTAAGAATGCAAATTTGTGATTAAGAAATMCAACTGTTAATCAAAACTGGAGTAATTCTAATCATCAGAGTCTAATTTAGGCTTTCCATAGCTATGCTAGAATGCAATAACATCAAAGAGATCCAAACCTAGACCAAAATATGAAATATCCTTTTCYAATGCAATAATATTTTACCAAAAGAAAAAATGATTTTGTGTTTTCTTTGAAGTACCAACTGAAATTTCCTTTTCCTTTTCCTTTCTTGAATTTTCTTTCATAAACAGCCTGGAAGGTAGGAGCCAAATTCAGCCACATGGCTCAAGGAATGGGAATTTCTCTGATTACAGAGACTTTTGAGACATAACYGTGATGAAGAAAGGGTGATTTCAGACTAAAAAAAATCCAAGCAAATGCAAATTGAAGCATTTAAAAGAACGAGTAGCTGAAAATGATGCAGCTACACTAGGTATGTAGACATACTTACCAAGTGATTAAAACCATTCATGGATATTAAAATGAAGAAATGGACTAAGCATCAGCAARAATGGAAAAATACACATAGCTGAGGCAGATGAGAGAAACAGATGGGAAGAGCATTTCCAAAAAATCTCACTAGATTCAGCCCACTATCTATACCATATTTTGATGAAATATTATGAACCTAAGCCATTTAACATTAACAATAACCAATTGAGATGCCAGCAATAAACACAGCAATCCAGAAGCTAAAAACTGTCAAAGCAGAGAGCAAAAATTATTCTCACAGAAAATAATGTTATCCAGTAGGATATATCCAGGATACAATATTTAAACTCACAGGATTTTTCAGGAAAAAAAAAAAAAAGTTGCCTGTCCCTCCCGCGTTGTTTGCAAAGTAATATTACACAGGATGTAAGGGGATGCTGGACAGGAATGTTAATGAAAATAGTATGGGTTCAACTGAGGTGAATGAGTGAACCATAGTCCTGGTAAGTACCATCATAAAAGTACATCATCAGTTTTCACAAACAGYTGGAAAGCTTATGTACATCTGCAGTCATGTACTGAGCATGAAATCAGGTTCCGTCTTTGGAGAAGACAGATAGTGGAAGACAAAGTACATGGTAATGCCAAGGCTCTGGGATATAACTGCAGAAGTGCATTATGTTCCCATCTCTGCCACACTGTACCCCTGGCATGTCCACTAAATAATTTAAACCCAGCTTTTCAGAGGTAACAGGGAATTTTTCCCTCTTTTTGGTTGTTGTTGGTTTTGGGAATCTGATTTAAATCTTTAATTTTTAGAGATAATTTGCAATAGTAGATTCAACTGAAGGTAGCAGGGAGATTTGGAAWCATAGTGTGCTGTGAAGAAGGTGTATTGCTGACATTAATATTTCCAGCGATAGATCTTTAGGCAACTGATGGCTATGTTAAGCAGCTAAACCCATAGTTATTTTATGGTATTGACAGTACAGGAAACTAGCACAATTTTGTTGAATTGTTTTATTAAAACGTGACYGTTTTACAGTCAGTGAGTATGCCCCTTTTAATTCCACTCCTGATTGACACTGRTATAACTGACCTTCTGGATTCTACATAATATCCCTCTGTAATTCTGCAGCAGTCCCCCTTGAGACATCAGTTTATTACAAAATGCTGCAGACCAAAATGCAGCTAACACAACCAGCACTAGCATCTACTCACTGCTATCAGTAGTAGCCTACTATGATTTTCAGATCTAAGCAAATTAGAGCTACATGTTGAACAGAGGCTGMTGTGTCACTTGTAAATCTACACGTTGTCTATTTCCAGCGATGCTAATCTGATATCAGAGGATCCAATGTGTGTGTCATATTAATTCAACAGCACACTGTGAATGCTAAGTTCTGTGTAAATGACATAAGCCTTATCAGTTCCATTCATTGTTACAACTCAAACAATGGCAATTACAACAACTCTTCAGGTTTTGGCACTGTAAGAATCGCAGATTTATTAGCAAAATCCAGTTAATATTTATCTTTTTATACTATTCCACCACCAAGTCGCACCTGTACAGTATACAAAGCTCCTAGGTAATGAGATATTTCTTTATTGTCAAATCWGCTCCACAGACTGCTGGTAAAGATTACATAGTTCATTTAAATAAAGCTCTTTTGTCAACAGGCTGGATATACTTTAAAAATGAATAAAAGCCTCATGAAAAAACAAATCTCAGCTGATGTGCAAGTATACATGAAAAGATGCACTTGTTTTTTTGACCTTATTCCAGTTGTTAATGCTTTAATAAGCAGATTAGATGTATTACATTTTAAAAAAGGGAAATGGTATTTCAAGATCCACTGAAAAACAAACTAAGAAAAGTCTGAAAAATCAGAGTGCAATCTTCTACAAAAATAGTGGTGAATGCAGACAGAAACATTGAGTAATGGAGAAAGAAAAAAATGAAAGAGCGGTGTTACAATCTTTAACTGCTGTTGGGAAAAAAAAAGAGGGAAATAGACAATAGAGTAGGATCGGGGATTCTTTCTGGGTTTTCTGGGTACTAATGAAATAACAATCTGAGGATTTAAAGTGTGCTTTCTAGATAMGATTCCTAAAAATGTAACCTAGAGTTTGATACTGAGTAGCTATAGAATATGTGTGGTGGCCTTCTTTCCTCAAAGATTTCTCTCCTTGCCAGTTTCTACTGCTAGAGAAGGAAAATATATCTGTACTTATCATCTCTATATATCTTTTAGTAACACTTAGAATCAAATACTGTTATTTTATTCCCACGAGCCTGAAGTAATGAATGGAAACATCTCAAAAAGGTGCAGATAATTGCACTTACTTCAAACTAAATGTTTAATTTTTAATTTTTTTTTGCCTCCTTAGCTTTGATCTGCAGAAGCCTACAACTTTTTCCAACTTTTGTTTGGTGTTTGCACAAAGCCATTAAWGGAACATGTCAGACAGCACAAGCTGAAGTGTCAAGACACTGCAAGTAAAGAAAGTTGCTCCAAAGAAATTTCTGATTAATTTCTTCTGTTAAAGCAGCCAGAATCCCTACTCACTCCTTTTACAGATTCTGCTGCTTACTCTGCAGAAACTGCACAATAAACTACCATATCTCATCCTCTGTCCCCTCCTAAAGGATTTCTGGAGTATAATTGTTAACACAGTTTCGAGAAAATAAACTAGGGCTCTTTTAGCGTTTACTGTTGYTGATATTTTTTTCAGGAGCTAATAATTTGAAAACTGAAACTAATAAACAAACTTTAATAGGAACACTACTTCCCCAAAAAATTTAATGGTAAGGTCTAAGATCAGCTTCATCTTTGTGACGGGTGAATTTATGTCTTCTTTGCTACCTTTGAAATACACTAAGATTAATTACCAAAATGTACTTCATTTGTAGATCTAGCAGAATAGAGAGATAGCACCCTGCCTGTCTTGACTAAGGCACATCAAATATTATCATGATAAACATTTATATTCAGCTGTTGCTTCCAATTCATATAAAGGATTTCCTGATYATTGCAGAACAGTAAAATGAAATTCAAAAGAACATGTTTTATCTTGTTCTGGATGACACATACATTTATTAGTTACCTGTATAACTTCATGAAAATTCAAGGATCATAAATCTAGCCCATCTTGCTCTCTGGCAAGAAGTGACCGTGTTGCCACCAGAGATTAGTGCCATTCTTTTTGTGTTTCTGTGCCTTTGGCAGTGGTGTCAGTCACCGGCCTATCCCTAGATATTTTTCAGCAGAACCATGCATTGTGAAAACCCAGATCATATAGTGGGCCACTCTGCATTTGTTTRCATACCTGGATGCTTGGCTGAAYTGCCACCAGCATCCCTTTATCCACRACAGAAAATTAWCTTCYGGTTATTCATTTCAGGAATGACATGGCCTTCAGCTGCACAGGGATCTCCCACACGGATTTGCAAAAAGCAAAAGCATCCCAGGGGCTGGGTGTTCTGTGGGGCCAACTTGAGCTCAGAGAGGTAAGCGTGCTCCCTGGAAGGCAATGAATCAATCGGGAGAGCAGCTGGCCAATTAAGATGTGCATAACTTCTTGCCAGATGTTACCTTTGTGCTGATGGCTGACTGCATCTTAGAGATGCACATTGTTCCTCAGCCCCTGGGGCCACTTTGGTGTTGTTAAATAAACAGAGCCAGGAAATGCTGTGGTGGCAGCAAGGCTGAGAGGGGCAGGCAGCGTTTGCCCACACTGTGTAGTCCGCTGCCACTTCTCAACCTTGTGTGATGACCTCACTGCCCTAAGACACACAGAGTATTTTAAGGGAGAGAGATCCCTTAATATCTGAATGATTTAATTARTATAAAGGTTGAGCTCCAGCCCATGAAGACAAAACACAGACTAGACACTGCATATCCATGGATATGGCAAAGCCTCTTGGGTGGTGTGTGCTTACTGGTGGAATACTGCATTGTGTTGAGGAAACTAAAGCTGGGGCTGCCCTGTTCACATTCCCTGCTTGAAGCAGAGCCTGATGCATGTTGTTCTTCACACTGTGTTAGGCTTTTTCTTGGAAAGTCCGTTCTAAGCAGCACAAGTTGAAACAGCACCATGTGGTACCAAAAATACACAGCATGGAGTGCTACAGAGCAGGTCAAGCTAGATCCCTAATGTCCTTTTTCTTTTTGAGCCCAGATGTAGCTCTCACAGCTAAGAGTATACTGAGCTTCCTTTTGAAAGGGTCTTGGAAAGAGCCAGATAAACACATGCTCTTCATAAACAATAAGCATTGAATTCATAAATAATAAGAATTAATGGRCAGGAAGGGATTAGGAAGGGATTGTGAAGGCTGAAGGGAGTCCAGCTTCAACAAGCAGGGGAATAAYAGGGAAAATGTATGTGGCTACAGTGTTTTAGGGTGGGTCAGATTAAGACCTACACTGTGCAGGAAAGAAGGGATATCTTGAGAGTCATGAACTGTTTAAGTGATCAATTAACTTGAATTTTACATCCTTTGTCTAACCAAACACCCTTTTCTCCTTATCTAGAAGTAGAGAATAGATTTCATTAATCTTATGAAAATTCTTCATATCAGTCACCCTTATGAACATCCTTCATCCCAATCATCCCCTACCAGGTTTTGACACCAGTTCTGATTTACATCATTAGGCTACACAGTAGTTTTCCTTACTGCTTGCCCCAGACGTAAGCATAAAGTGAGAGAACGCCCTTTCTCCCTTACTAAACATAAGCATCTTTAGAGGTTTACAAAGACTCAGATTCCAATACCCACCACATCTATACATTGGCTTCTTGGTACAGTCATTTATTCCATGTGATTCTTGGTTGTATTCTCACAGAGACCTCTAAAGAGTTACTTAATTCCCTGATCTGAGAACACAGCACTCAAATACTTCCCTGTATTTTCCCACCCCCATTATATGCCTGAACTTAGAAAGGATGGATATTGTATTTCAAAAATTAATATTACAGGGRAGCAGAAATTAAAATGGTGTTCATAGAATATAGTTTACAATTAGTTAGATACTTAACTTCACTCTGTCATAATACGTATTATATTAACTAGCCATTAAGATAATTGGAATAAAATATTTCAGGCCTTGCCAGAACCTTTTGTCCTCCAAAGGGCTTAGGCATTCAGCCACATTTCTGCAGGAAGCACAACGTGAGCAGAAGAAAAAGGCTAAATGAAGTCACACGCTGTCAGTAATTAAATCCCTCAATAGCTACTCTAAGTCATTCATTCAAAAGGATCACATTGTAAGAAACACCACAGTCATGATGTAGGTTAGGTCCTAATGTAAAGGAGAAGTTTGAGGTATTCCAAAAGCACTGATTCATTGCACATMCTTCTTAAAGTTCTGAAAAGGAGAAAGATGAAGATAATTAAGAACAAGAACCAGAAGAACGAGAAATAAAGCGTCTGTCTGAGAAGAATTCTGCACTTTGCAGGTCTATTTCAATCTACAATTTTTCCACTTTAAAATTTCATTTAAGAAAACTCCAAAATATGAAAAAAGTACTGTTGGAAAAACTCCCAAATGCATTACTTGCAGTGGCTTTTTAAAGTTTTTGGGGAAAAAAAAAAGGAAAAAAGAACAAAAAGGAAAAGAAAAAAAGGCTTCTTAACTTYTGTAGTGTTCTGTACTCTACAGTTCCTTTTGGCTTTCAAATTTAGAGAGCTCAGTCAAGTAAGCAAATAGTTTGCTCTTGCATTGACCATCTAAATTTCAGAGCTTAGTCTRTGTCTCTCCCAGCGTGTGCTTGTTGTATTAGGTTTGCATGGCCAAGTTTTGGTAGCAAGTTTTGTTAGGGCTGCCTCTAAGGGAAGCTTCCCCATGTCCAGCAGAGCTGCCAGAGAAGAGAGGAGTGAGGATGTGTGAAGGAACAGCCCTGCAGACACCAGGGTCAGTGCAGAAGGAGAGGCAGGAGGTGCTCCAGCCATGGGAGCTGAGATTCCCCCGCAGCCCCTGGTGCAGACCATGGAGAGGCAGCTGTGCCCCTGCAGCCCGGGGGGGTCCAGGGGGATGCACAGATCCATCTGCAGCCCCTGGAGGAGCACAGATCCATCTGCAGCCCCTGGAGGAGCCCACAGCAGAGCAGGTGGGTGCCTGAGAGGAAGCTGTGATCCCCTGGGAGGGCCAGGCTGGAACAGGATCCTGTCAGGGACCTGCAGAGCTGTGCAGAGAGGAGCCCACACTGGAGCAGGTTTCCTGGCAGGACTTGTGACCCTGTGGGGGAACCCCACTGGATCAGGCTGTGCATGAATTACTCCATGCATGGAAAGAGTGATCCATGTTGGATCAGTTTGTGGAGAACTGTTGTCYTTGAATGGACTCATKTTGGASAAGTTCATGGGGAGCACTCTCCTGTGGGAAGGGCCCCACACTGGAGCAGGGGAAGGWTKAGTCTCCCTGAGCAGTGACCAGCTGAGTGTAACCCCCATTCCCCTGTCTGTGCTGCTGGTGTGGAGGAGCAAGAGCTGGGAAAGAGGGAGAGATGGGGGGAAGGCTTTTGCTTCTCATTATCCAGCTCCATTCAAATGCACATGGACCACACAAGAGGGCTAATAATGATACATTGTGCTGGAAACTCGCGCTGAGTCAACTGCAACAGTGTGGGTTTCAGCAGYGCTGTATTTTTAGCCAAGGAGAGACTAATTTGTGAATTTCATTATTTTCTCTTTATTTAGTCTTCTCATTGCTCAAAATGTTCTTTAAGAATTCCCCATTCTTYTACTTCTTAACTTTCACTCAAGCTGATTTCTGTTGTTTCCCTGTGTGAATGATATTTACCTCATTTTTTCCTCCTCAACAGCTGGAGATTGGCAGCCATCAATTAGATTGTCATTCCATTTTAAATTATTTATTATATTTCATAATGATAAAGCACCGCTTGATATTGCAGTATTATAAGATCTCTGGTATAGTCCCTGATAAAAACTTCAATCACAGCACCAYATTCTGCTTGTCAGTTAGAAATTCAAAGCAAAGGCTAAATAAATCTTCATTTCCTGATACATTAGGGAGTTTCCAATTACTTCATACATTTCCTAAGATAAAAAAGAGTACTAGCTGTTGGCATCCCTGTTTCTTASATGTAGCAATTGTAAGATGCACCTGCTCATTTTTCAGCTTCAGGCTATCAGTGCTGTGTGACACTCCCTCATGGATCGGGAGCATCCATAGAAACATGACACATTTTCCTTCCCTTCTTCATGCAGCCACTTCCAGTGCAGTGAAATTCAGGGCCTCATGCTGGTGATGTGCATGTGGGTATTGGCCTGCTGCTCATGGGGAAATAGTCAGGATTTGTACCCACAAATCAGAGCTGGGTGTCTTCTTGCTCCACAACACAAAGTCTGAAACAAGCACAGGTCAATTTTCTGTTTCACRCAGAGGAGTGAAGAGCCACAGAGTGTCATCAAAGACATCGCCATATTTTCAATTTATGAAAAAAGTAAGAACTCAAAAGCAAAAATGTTAGTAGAATTATCAGCAATTTAAGTAAAATTTGCTCAGTATCTGCAATGCCCCCTAGGATTTGTCTTTTTTATGCAGCAGCAAGGAAACTGAAAGTCCTAGGAGGCCAGGCTTTAGCCCAGACAGATCCATGCCTCATCCCTGAGCACCACAACAGGGAGCCTATTAACACTGACAAGGCTGACTGCCCTGAAATTGCAGACTTTGAAAACACTGGCACTCGTGGCCCCAGTGGCACAAGGGCTYGGGACCTGTGCCCCAGATTTTGGGCAACATCTCAGGACCTCTGGGTGTCAAGTGTCTGATTCTGCTGTCAGCCACCAGAGCCCCCACTGTAGAACTGAGACCAGAGYCTCTATTTTGGGGGACCACAAGGGCACCGTCATGCTGCCGAGACCACTGGCAGTCTGTCTGTAAGACCCCTGCTGGGGACACAGACCCCAAACTGGCAAGAGCAATTCTGCATCTCTTTCTAACTCTGAGCAGGGTAGCACTGAAAACTGAATATATCATTGGGAGATTAATTGAACATGAGATGTTAAATAGTCACCTCACTCTTTGTTTCGTTAATGTTGATTTTCACTTATTTGCTATTATTACTTAGGTGTGTTTCTTAGAATAATCTGTTTTTCTGACCAAAAGGGCTTTATATATGCACAAATATCAGCCTTTAATAGACACATATTATATTTAGAAGGCTAATATATTAAATAGAAGACATGAAAAAAAATAGATACAACAAAAATGATTGAACGCTGCCTTCAAAGATATATGCATTTAAAGAACTTAATCTTAAAATTGGTGTCTATGATTTTCTTCTTAGCAAGGAGTATGACTATGCAGTCAGCTTTTCCTAACTCATAGAAAATTCTCCAGAACTGATGAAAATTCAAGTACATATGAAAATAAAGGAGTATTTCCTAGCAYGTTAGCTTCCAACTCATTTTCACTATGTCTATCAAGAACTTCAGGTTTTGTAATCCTTCTTTGAAATGTGATTTCTATAAATCCTTTCAAACAACAGTTTTCCTAGGAAAAAGCTGGCAGTAATAAACAGGAGAGAAAACACATCTTTGGTTAAACTATTTTAATGAGGAACCACTTAAACCATTAATGRCCTGAGTCAGTGACTTTAGTAACCATGAGTTAGTTGGCAGGTTCCACCTACCTTGATTTCCAAGATTCTTAACAGCCACAATTACACAAATAGATTCAGTGTTATGYTCCTGATTACCAGATAAATGAAAGATGCAAAAAGGAATCTAGTTAATGCCTTTATAATCACACACAATTACCTTAAAAGGATAATAAAAAGGAAAGAAAAATGTTCAGAAGTTAGGAATTGCCAGACTTACGTTTGCTTTTGCAATGTTAATTTAAGACCCCATGCATTATGACACAGCCTTATTTAGATGGTTCATAGTCCTTTCCATGTCTCTTTCAAAGCAATGAGTGGACTCACAAAGTGAACAAATCAACACCTGGAGTGAAATAAAGTATTTCTGGGAGAGACTATTTCTGCAGAGTGCAACAATAGTTGATGTGAGAGAGACCTAAAAGTGGGTGAAACACAATCCCAAAGATTTTCATAGGTGTTGTTGAGAGCACATGGCAGCTGATATTTAGGAACCTTTAATTCCTTTTCAGCCTTTGAAAGAAGAGTAACCCTAATAACTTCCAACTTCCATCTTCTTCCATCTTCTTCCATTTCTTCATAGGTTGACTTAATGGAGAACTTCAGTTTCTCCCTKGACTACTCTTGTGCCACAACTTGTGGCATATCATGTATTCCTTCACTTTTTCTGAAAATCTACTCAGGTGGATTTACATGAAACTGAAATACAGTCATACATATTATTAACCACCAGTTAAGGCCAGAAGGTCCCTGATGAGATACAGAGGACAGAAATCCATGGTCAAGTGCAGCCTAGGGTGGGCAAGCCAGCCGAACAGACAAAGTCACCTTGGCACGGTAGAAACGAAGAAAAAGCACCATTTGGGCTTGAGCCAAGGAGGTCTCCATGGTCTCATTTTTTTAGCCTTTTTTTTAAATGTATCAAGTGCCTGAAAAGCAATGCTGACAGTCTTTGTTGTAGCCAATGCTGAGAAACAGAAAGCATAAATGTCAGAAGCTGAWTTTTCTGGGTTTGGTGATCTTTTTCTATGCTTATTTTTCTTCTACTTTTCAGGACACAGATTGAGCTTCTAACAGCAGAAGTAACAATAATTATAGTTAATATTAAACAGTTTTCTCACACATCACATGCATCTTGCCTTCTTTGGGAGGAAAATTTGGACACAAAAGGAAAGAGAAATGCTGCACTTCAAARGCTTCCCAGTTTGGAAGATCAGGAGGGCAGGACTGGAGAGCACACAACAGGTGAACACAGACAGAATAATCATATCCTAGAAAACAAAATTGTTACGACTTTTTCAAATTAAACACTAGGCTGACTAACGCACCACCAGTTTTGCACTCCTCTAATACAAGAGGGTGCTTATTTGCATGCTTTATCCTATCCAAGAGTTTGGAAAAGCAAAAAAGAATATAACAATGAATGCAGCTTCACATTTTGATTCTCGTAGAAAAAGTAACACATAAATCCATACTGCAATCACTTTTCTTTAACTTACCTTTAAGTATTTCACTCAAAAGTTTAAGGGCTCCTTAACCCTGACCCCTGAGGTCAATGGTATGTGCTATATAGAATAAAATATTACCTGAAACATTTACATAAAATAAATCCACCATAAGTCCAAATCAAGAAGAGAATTATCTGTTCAGTGCCCAAACTATCTCACATAAGGAAGCTACTTTTATAGAAATACAAAATTCTTATCTTGAATGGAGGCTTGACAACAGAAGATAAAATGTAACTGCAAAGTCAGCCATCTTGCTATAGATAATAAAGAAATAAAGGAATTTAGAATACATACTGAAAACCCATATAGGTACAAAAATTTGAACTTGGTCAATAGTCTAAGAAAGCCAGGTTTTGGCAATTCCAAAATAACTAAAGGGTTAATAACTAAAAACTGGATGTCATTGGAGATAGAAAGATTTATAATACAGACCTCACTGTAAGGCAGTCACTGGGAATGTAGAAAAAATATTTAATTTTATCATATAATCTGATAAGTAATTATTGTATAGTACAAGAAAGCATCTTAATAACAGTTTAAGACTCTCCTAATTTTCATTCCCCAGCAGAGTAGGCATGTTTGTTACTAGTAGCTTTTCACTACAGGGCACAAAGCTTTTTAGGCAAAAAATGAAAAAATAAAAAAAACCTAAAAACTCAGCAATCCCTCTTCTTCCCAAAACTGAAAAGGGACAGCTTCACATGCATTAAAAGAGCCAAAATAATGAAGGTGGGATCATACAGTGATTTTAATTTTGGCTAAATGTAAGACTGTAAATAAGACTGTAAATACAATAAGTGATAGTTAACATCTGTTCATAGTACTAGCACATTTACTAATCTGATTATCATGCTGTCTGYAGGAAATGAAACAATCGTATTTGCATGCCTACAGCTCAAGTCTGTTCSACTTCCCGTGGGTCACCTATGTATACATAGACAGGTGTGTTRCCCTCAGGCTGGTTTTACAGGCAAAACATCTGAAATCACAACTGTGAACCAATCCTGCAAGTGAGGATTTTCCCATCTGAGTATTTGCATTTGAATTTGAAAAGTTCTGTGCAGCTTYAAGGAAGAGTAAAGCACTTATTGACCAACCATGGCCACTGGTTTTAGTGTTGGTTTCCTTACTAGGACCCACATTAACAATCCAGACTTTCAGAAAGGTTCCTTTTTTAAACAGAAATAATTTGGGCTACTGTTATCTAGGTGCTTAAATAGAATGGTTTAGGTACCTTGCATAAGGCACTGGAGTTCAAAAGCTTTGCTCAACATCTAAATTAAATAGCATTGTGCTATGAACATGTAAGGACAGGAACTGCAACATCTCAAAAAAAAAAAACCAAACCTGCACCACACTGCTTGAGGCTGCACTGACTCAGAGCTTAACTTCAGAACTCCCCTTACACCTTTAAGAAATTACTGCTTGAGGGACAGTGTGAAGTTTCTATGTGCACAAAAATTATCTTCAATTCAATGTAATTTTCTTATCTGTCAGATTTTTAACTATTCCTTTTCATAGTTTCAGAGAAAAAAATAGAAAAACCCAACATTTTTCTAATGGGCCACTGATCAGAACTGTTATTCTGATGGTGAAATCCCAAAGGGAAACATGTTTCAGAYATGAAGTATTCCCTCCAGAGTCCCTGGCAGTCATAGAAAGAAGAACTTCTTGATGTATAAAGACGGTGTCACCATTGTCAGAGAATACTACAGCAGGAAATGAACCACAAATAAAAGCARTGTCTTTCTGCCTAGGAATCAAAATAGTTGTTTTTTCACCTACAATAATTTTAGAGAATAAAATCCTAATGGAAGCTTGCATGCATTATGAGAAAAAAACAACTCATCTGTAGAATTTTGAATGTATACATACTTGAGCAAATACACAAGCTGGTAATTTATAGGGGGCAAGGTTGTACACAACATATAGAGAAGGTCTCCATCAAGAAATCAAAATATAATTTTAYAGAAGGTGAAATAATGTACAGTTCACAGCCAACCTCACTTTTCCAACAAATGGAGCCATAAATGCAATTTTCTGTCCTCTGCTCTGAAGAATTAATTTTAAGGCRTTCATATTTTTCTTCAAGTACATCTTAAGTCTCAATTAAACCTCAAAAAGCTACAATAAAGTAGCATTAAGAGCCAACTTAAACCCATCATAGCAAGGAAATTCAGTCTTAGGCTAAAAATTTTGTCTCACTCTTCATCTTTAAATCACTCTGTTTTGGTTAGGAATTGTATGGCCTGGAGAAGTGTGTGATTTTTCATACTGCACAGTACATATGTTCSAGCACTTAGGTTAAAAGAAAGTCAGAATTTTTAGCCTTAACTTTGAATTTCTTTACCTTTGAAGGCTTAACTGGAGCATAAATAATTAGTTTAACACGAGTTTTTAACATTTAAATCTTTTCACCTTGGAATAGAAAGAGGAATTTCAAAAGCTCCTATTTTGCTGTGTACTTCAATGGCACTTTCTAAATTTAAAGGATTGAGCACCACTTACTACACGAGTCTGAATATATGCATTTTTAAGTGGCACTTAGACATGAGTGGCTTAAATGTGGTAAAAAAAGGCATACACATTGCCAATATAAGTTACAAATTCAAACATTCGGGCATGAAAATCCTTTCCCTAAGTTGTTTTCAAGCTTCATCCTTTTTTTTTCTGTAATAACTAAAGCAAAGCCACAGTAGCTGCAGCCATTTGCATCTAAGGAAGAGATGTTTTGCTTTGGTGATATAGTTAATGAGTCTAAAAATATTCAGTATAATAATTCTGTCAAAGCCCCCACAGTCTCCTCAATGAGCAGAAGCCTGCAGGATTCCAATGGGGAGCCAAGTAATGAGCTCTCAGCATTCGCTCCCACACCGTCCAGACGAAATATACTCGGGCCTCCACGGTTCCACATCATTAGCAACATGAAACAAAGACACATGCTTGACTTTAATAAGCGACTAAAGTTGCTGGCTTATTAGGCTGTCACTGCACATAAACTCTATTTCAGTGTGACAAAACAGTTCCCTGCAAAAACAACAACAAAACAAAAAACAAAGAAAAGCAAAACAACAACTAAAAAAAAAAAAAAAAAAAAAAAAAAAAAAAAAAAAAAAAAAAAAAAAAAAAAAAAAAAAAAAAAAAGGAAGAAAAAATGTAAGGAAGGGAACGCTTTTCCAAGAGGAGATCAGTATAATTTAGTGCAGTAAGTGATTGAGCAGAGTTGAATGGAGGCACATGGGATGTGCTGGGTTTCTGACACCGACTCTCACGGGCACRCYSCAGACYGCKGTTTCACTGCTGGAGACGACGGATACGGTGGGCTGCGGTGATCAGGCTATGGGCATATGTGACTGAGTTTTASTTGATATTCCTGCAAGACAGGAAGKGAARAAGCTTATTTCCCACTGGGAAAAGGTTCAGGCATGATTAACTTGGGCATGACCAAATAGGTCAATGATATGACAATGTGTCTAGCACAATAATTAAGTGGGAAAATGTGTGTAATTTGTTTCTTCTTGTTCTTCACATACCAATAATGCATTAGCAAGGATTCATTTAATCCCTTTCATTATATAAAAATTGATAGCAACACAGTATGATAGCCTTCAGTCGAATATATTCCTTTAAATTATATTATCACCTCAGCAAAACAGTTGCACTGTTGAATACTCTTCAGTGTTTAAAATTTAATGTTTGACTTGCAGAGCTACTGAAGAGCTTTYTAGATGTCAATTTCTGCTAAAAGTACACTGACAGAGACAGAAAAAGAAATATTATAATATTTACATTTTAAAAAGGATGGCCTTTGATCTTAARTAAAACTCAGCATTAGGGATGTGCAGGAAAGAACCCTCCTGTGCCACATGCTTATACCCAATTTGAAACATTCTCCTGATTCATATCAAGGTGATGCGTGTGAAAAACTAGGGATTGAGGTTAACAGAAGGGTTCACTGGGGCTGTAAGTTGAGCAGCAGCTGGCTCTGGCACTCATCTGAAAGGTGAAGATCAAAGCTCAGGTTGTCTCTTCGGCATTAATTCACAGCAGGGCATTGATATTTGCACATACCACAATGTCACCAGAAGAGCTTCAAGAGAAGAGAATGATAAAAATCTGCCATGCACATCCAATAGCGTAGTCTTAGAAAACTCTAGATTTTTTGAGACAGATGCTGAAGACCCARTTCCAAACTGAGTTTAACCAACTTGAGTAGTAATAGCATCCAGACAGACTCAAAGGGCATGTCCACATCAAAGCTTCTAAATAAAGTCCTGTGAAGAATTCAAYTCTGCAACCCTGCCATTTTTCAAAGGTTAGCATTTCTTATGCAGGTATACACAGCCTTTTTAATGATTTATTTCATCCAGAATACTTTCTACAGATATACTTTTCTTTCTGAGCTCATTCTCAGACTCTTCTGATAGTGGTAACACATTTTCAGGAGGCAGTCATCTTAATATTATTGATATGTTTATATATAGATTGGTGGGCATGTTTAGGAGGATAATATACTGATTAAAGGGTAAAGTAAAGATCTATATTTGTGGGCAATTCTGTAGCAGTGTTAATTTTTTTTGGATTTTGGAAAATGTTGAAGAAGAAGGGGGTTTATAGGCATTGGAATAACCCTTTAACAATTCCAGTGGAGGTGACGTAATTTAAAATGATCACGGAATGAAAGAGACAGAACCTCACTCACTGTTGGCTCAACAGATTGATCCATCAGAATTTCCAAGGGAAAAAAATAGGTTATCTTTTGACAATTTCAAAACAAAATCAAATGTTTATCACAGGTTTTAAAAAGGAGGACTTGCAAGGATCAAAAGCCCAGAAAAAGAAAAGAAGCCATGAGTTTCTCTTTTATAAGCTCCTGACAAAAAACAGATAATAGATAAATAATAATGAAGGGTACATTATAGCAAATAGTATCATCAGTTACTAACTTCAGATGTAATCTTAGGGTACTTCAACAGCCAGCATAYGAGCAGAAAGCTGCCTTCACCATGAAGCTCAGGAACAAAGCCTGGAACAGGCAGGCCCAACTCTGTATCACAACATGACTGCAGGAACATAAACCTGAAATGCTGCAGTGAGTGTAGCAAGAATATCCATCAAGCACTCCAACATTGTACRCAACGATCACAATCAGCTGCCTTTTCCCAAAAGACTGAGAAACATAAAATTCACCTAGAGTTTTCCCAGAGACATGTCAAAATATGGACTGAAGTGTATAGGTCCCGAAAAACTGAAGAGTCCTCAGTTATGCAAGCAAGATTCCTTTGGCATAACTGTTTCACAAGTAACGTAGGACTTCATAGCCAGACAGAATGGACACGGCAGATGCAGCAGAGGCAAGTAAAGCAAATAAATTTTGGAGAAATTTCAAAACTTAGTGGGCAATATTGCCTGCCAAAGAAGTCATCATTATGGAATCTTGCACCTATATGGCCTTTATCTAGACCCAGCTACTAAATGCTAAATTCCAAAATACCATCAGAGTTAAYTTCACAAGTTCAATAAGCACAAAGCTGACCTGTGCAGGCTAGATAGGCTCATGTGTTTTTCTTAATAATCTCAGGCATTTTTTCTAATGGTATAATTAATTTTGAACACTTGAAAAGCTTCTGTAATTTATATTAAATGGTAAATAAATACATGAAAGGAAAATAAAACCCCCAAAATTTTCCTTCAGCAATAATACACTCACAATCCATAACTAACAGGAAGACAAACAATCCATATTTGGCACAAAGTACTGAAACTCTATTTGTACGCTGGTTCCCAGTTGATTTAAACCTTCATTAGAAAATATACAACTGTTAGTGCAGAAAAATAGAAATATCTCGTGTAATAAGAGTAAATTATATATGAATGAGAGCCAGGCACCCTTTGACACACTGCTGATAAAACCCCTGGCTTCAGGCATACTACTGAATTAGAAACTGTGTTGGGGTAGCACCCCATACAGAATAATGTGAGAATAAAATTATACTATAATAAATTCATCCTAGTGACAATTTTATGCACCATTCACTACTGTTAATTTAATAAAATACCCTTGCAGGGTAGCTGCCCCAGTGTCCCAGAGTACATGTTCCAATACCAGACTCAAAGCAGCAGCTGGACTTCACTGAACTGATTGTCAGTCACTATTCAGTGGCTGAGAGTACTTTCAGTGATCATGGGCAATACTTTAGAAAATTACAGCATTCCAGCTATAATTCTGTGCTAGAACTGTCTTCCATTTAATTCTGGTAGGAAATTATGGCTGCAGGAATCTGGGTTCCCCACAGAGGTTCAGAGTAGCTAAAGATCTTTCAAGTACCATAGAAATTCTCTTAATGGCTTGTTTGCTATACTTTGATCACCTTGCATCTAAATAGAAGAAAATGTATGAGGAAAGAAAGAGGAGCATATTTTATCTTATGTACGTTAATTTAATATCTTTCATTAACTCCCTTTCATGCTCCTATATGTTCCTCTATAGGTATGTCAAAAGGGTAACAGATTAAATAATTTTGCAAAGGAGATACAGCCTTATATCTTTCTTTGTGGTCACTGTTCTTCCCAACGTCTTTCTGGGCAGAAAATATGTTCACAAGGTATTGACTAAAGGAAACCAAAGTTAATCCCTTTTACAGGATGCTCCACACGGCAGCATGGAGAAACCAATTATCCTAAGCCTTTGTTCCTCCCCATAAAAGAAAAGATGCAATTAGAAATATCTGGTGGGTATAGCATTTTCCAAATGGTAGAAAGGACTGTCGAGCCTCTCGATGGATGCCAAAATGTTAACATGAAAGAAAGCTGGTAATCTGCATTCTACCTCTGCGTCTCTCATTCCGGCTCTCTGATCCAAAGGCTGCCATTGCCACCGGCTTTTCCAGCACAATTTCGGTGAATACATATTTGGGCACATACACAGTGATACTGGGAGCATGTGCACCATAAATGATTCAGAGAACTAAAAAGGWTGTGTCTGCCTTAGATACTCTGACATTTCTGGCCACAGACAAACCCTGGTAGTACTAACCCAGGGGGGAGGCAGGCAAACTGTATTTAAAGGGTTAAGAAAGCATACATATATAGAACTTCAGGTTGCTCTAGGAACCTATTAAAACAGATCAAACTCTCATTGCATGAGCAATTGTTCTCAAAAATGCATGTTTCAATGGCATCACCAGAGCACAATCCAATGCAAAACAATGCTTAGCTAGTGATTCCTCATGACAGAACAACTTGATTTTAAATTTTTTGCCAAGTCTTTAAAAAAAAAAAAAATGGAAGAAACTCTCAGAAATGTCCATTCTTGACCAAATAAAGAAAAAGTAGTATCTCATCATTCGACAGCATAATTTTTTTCTTGGTAACAGCATTGGCAGATGGATGATTTAGTGTTAAAAATCCAAAAGCATATGTAAAACTCAAGTTGTCAGAGGGCTTTGACACATGAAAAGGTTACCATGCATCGGCTGCTCTGTCATTTAGTCACTGTGCATTCTTTTACTCTGTAACGGGTGTTCAATGTGAGGTAATTTAAGGCAGGCACAGAAATATCATGGTGGAGCTTAAAGGACTGTATAGACTTACAAATAACGCCACAAGACACAGCATTTATGCCTCTAGTTAAACGGTTTGCATATCTGCATAAATTCTCTCAATCTATCCATGCTGCAGGTGCCTCCACACCTGACTGGGAAATCATATATYCCCCCTCATAGCAGGATAATTTACYGTGCTGCTGTTTGCAGGGCTGCACACAGACATCACCATTCTGCAGCTGATGGACAATAATGTGTTTGTGTGTGAAAATCAGGACTACTTTATCCTTGACGAAACATGTGTTTGGTGGTTTGGCATTGAAACTTGTAGTTTTGTACTGATCCTGATAGTGAGACAAAGGAAATGTTTACTGAAAACATTGTTCTGGTGTTGACAAGAAGAAAGTGGCTTAAGTTGCCAAAATATTTTGTTATTTATCCTTTTCACCATAAAATCAATATTTATTAAAAGCAACAAAAAGAGGTATTAGCAGTTATTAATCCCAGATGAAAGAACATTCAAAAATTCAGTATTCTAACCAAGGAATAGTCCTCCAAGTTTTCATTGTATTATACTTCTGGTGTTTTATTTACACAAGACTATTTCCCAAAGTCATTTCTGCTTTCTCATTAAATTTTGATAATCTGAAAGTTTCATTGTCTCCAGTCTTTATTAAATTACTTACAACTTAGTACATGAAATTACTTACAACTTAGTGTATGAAAACATTGACATGAACATGAAGCATGTAATATATATATATATATATATATATATATATATAAAATATATACTATATTTTAGGTACATCACTGCAATATATTGTCTGTGTCAAAATATGTTTTTTGTATGATGAAAAATATCAGTTTCAAAGTCAATGGCTTAAAAAATTTTCTTTCACAGAAAATTTAGAGATTTTTGCTTTTCAATATAATGCCAAGTATTTTTAAATTATTGCAACTTCCTGCTTCTAACCGAGTTTAGCAGATGATAATTTACACTTTCATGGTCCAATAACATATACTTTCCTGGAAAATAAGGTGCACCAGGCAAAACTGCCAGCTACAACAAACTCAACCATATACAGTGGTACCAGAGGCTGCAATTTTTGCTCCCAGCCAAGGGGCTTCATAAAATACAGACTACTGATAGACCTGGTGTCCAGAACAAAAGCTGAAGGACACAACACTAAAGCAGCAGATTGAAATGTTCCTTCACTGAGGCTAGATAATAAAAAAAAAAAATTAATGCCATCCACTGTAAGAGAAGGAAAACACTGATTCCAAACCAAGGAGAAGGGATGTTTCTTTGCCTTGACAGCCCTGCTGTATGTAGCAGGAAAGATCCAAATTTATCCCTGGAATGACATGCAGCTATCAAGCAKCTGCAGCGCTTTTCTCCTGTCAGAACTGTTCCTCATGGCCAGCACAAGGCTGAGCTGGAAATGGCACAGTAAAACAAAGGGCTGCTGGGAGGAGAAGMGAGCCACTGGGGGCTGCAAAAGTCAGTATTTTTGGTTATTTTGGAGCCCATCCAGCCACCTTAACCTGAGCTATCCTGAAGTGCAGAGGTGAAAACCCACATGGTCTGAAGCTTGAGGACATACCTGAGGGCARGGGTTGCAATGATGAGAAGGACTGGACATCTGCACTAGGACAAGGATTTCCTCAAGGAAATAAAAGATTAAAATGCATTACAGTCTGCCATCTCCCTTGTGAGAGCAAACAGAAATCCACAAAGACTTATTGCAACATCTCCATCTAGTTAAAAATTAAAGAGTTAAGCTGAAGATAGTTAAGATATAAAAAGGTGCAATGACTATTGACAATACTTTTTTTTATCAACTGAAAAATAAATACAATGAATTCTCTCGCTCCTCTTTCCTTCATTCTATTGTCACGGTKGTTCCTCTTTCCAGGCAAGGTGTTCAAAATATGTAAATAAAAGTRGTGCAATTACTGCTTAATTACTCTTTCTAGGAATAACAAGYGACGTTAAGATTTTCTGTCTAAAAYCAAAGTTGTCCTGAATTTACACAAATCTTGCCCCTCAAGTAAATGCTTGTAGTGCTGTGAAGATTCAGAAAATGCTTCAACAGCAATAACTGGGATGGACGCTGTGTTGTAATAATTTGGATACACTTGACTAATGCAGTTATTCGCAATGAGGTTGGCACAGTGCCCAAAGCATTGAGCAAACAAATACGGCAAGATATTCCATTTAACATCTCCCAGCCCTGTGCTGAGATCTTTGTTCGGTCCAGGGGTGTTGTGGACACCATAACACGCT
Source organism: Malurus melanocephalus (assembly GCF_030028575.1). Classification (NCBI taxonomy): domain Eukaryota; kingdom Metazoa; phylum Chordata; class Aves; order Passeriformes; family Maluridae; genus Malurus; species Malurus melanocephalus. Next base: position 667,398 of record NW_026623278.1, read on the forward strand.
CTAACATCAAAAATTGCCAATATATATTTATATTTCTTTGTTAAATTCACTAGTGTGTTTTATGCAAAAAATGCTGGTGAGGCACAAGCATTTTTAATCAAATTAGTATGCAACATAAGGCAGCTGTGTATTCAAATGGGTTTTTAAGCAATTTGGTTGTTTTCTTTATAATAACAGGAAAGAACATTTTGATTTTGAAGGTGACAGAGGCAATATTACCAGAATTAAACAATCTGAATTAGCTTTTTCATGAAATGTAATATGTTTTATGCTTTTAGATGGGATGCTCCACTGCTTTCAGATGAGCCTTTCACTGTCACAGTCAATGGCCAGGAACAGAATAAGCTCTGGAGGTAGGATTATCCTCAAATTTAATTTTTTTTTTTAGAAGAAGCTAATGGCAAATGTTTCTAGCGAACTTTAGGTGCATCTATGTTATAACTAGAGAACCAAAACAGGATATTAAAAGAAAAGATAAGTATGAAATTAGTAAACAAAGTTTGGCATTTCGCTTAGCCTGAATTTGATGTATGAAATAAATATAATCTCTTGAAGGCTTATATATATAAATATATGTATGATATGCTACAGAACATACTTTTGTTTTCAGATACACATAGGAAAAATATAATAGAAATAATTTCCATGCATAATATGCTGCCAAAGAAACATATCTTCCAAACATTGACATATTAGCTTGTGTAGCATGATAGAGATTTCTGCAAGGATTGGGTGTGAATTTGTTTTTGTTACATCTCAAGATGAGGAAGCTTTTATCTTTTCTGTAAAACTGCAGTTTTAATCAGATTCTCAAAGGACACTAGTTAACTAATACTGCAAATAATAAATCTCTGGAAAAATAATGTAACAAATCAGTATTTGATATCATTCATTGACTTTGAGGTCAAATATAGTAAGCATAAATTAAAAAGTATCTTTCTCACTCACCTTGTACCAACAAAACCTTACACTTCAGCAAATCAGGCTTGATTCCTTCTATCTGGCACTTCATCCCAACACTCCCAGGCTCCAGAGGGTTTTCCAGTTGCACCTGTGCAAATCCACTTCTTTAGAGAAGCCCTCCCAGAGGTGTCTGTGTATGCTGTGTCCAGCTCATGTGCTCAGCTGGCCTAAGGAAAGCAGAGCAGGGATTTGGGGAGTGACAGAGAATATTTGGTGAGCCTGAGACTTTGGTATAGTGAACTGTCAGAGCAGGGCAAGTCTGGACAATTCCTGACCTGTGYCTTGCAGTAGAATGAAAACTTGGGGCAGAATGATCTGTAGTAGATCTGAGTAGAATGGGGACCCSATCCRTGGCAGGGGGATTGGAACCAGAGGCTCTTTTAGGTCACTTCCAATCCAAACCATTCTGAGTCGGTGATTTACAGCCATGTTTTAAGGAGCTAGTCTGGGTTTTGCAGTGAAATCAAGTGGTGTTCACACCCACTTAGCGGCAAGAGATTAAAAACACCGCTCCTTGGTTTAGGACCCTTTTCTAGAGCKCCAATTACCACTCCTCTGGCCTGAATTTTCACCACACCAGCTGTGTGCCCTCTGGGGGCTGTAAATAAGACACAAGCACTTAGGAAGCTGTCACCTTGGTGCAGTGGGTTCTGAGAAGAATTTCCAGATTTTGCTGAGAGTACTGACAAAGCTCATGAATCTAAAAGCATGTTTTGCAAGTTATGCAGCACTAATGGAGTCAGTTATGGTTACAGATTGATCCTTTGCATAAGCCTTACTTTTGACCATGTAATCTTGAGGTTTCAATTCACAGTTTGTTTCTGGTAAAGTGGGTACCTGCCTTCTATGTCTGCCCCAGAATGAGGTAGATAGTGAGAGATTTTTTGCCTGGCTGTGTCAATTTATTCCTAGAACAACCCAGAGAGGAATATTGATGGAATTCCAAAGTGCAGAAGAAACACAAGAGTCATAGGGTAATACAGGGAGTGCTAGAAAGGAGTCTCCTTGGGTGGATGACAAAATGTAGTTATTATTTCAGTGGATCTGACAGAAGATGTACACCCRATATGACATTTCAAGAAAGAAAAGTTTTTCTTGGGATATTTGTTGCTGTCTTTGTAATGCCATTTTGAGCACCTTAAAAATGGAGAAACACATGTTTAGAATCAATTAAAGCAAACACAGGGAATTGTAGAGGGATCAACACTGGACTTCTCAAAAGCACAATAGGACCCCCTTGTGTTATCTGCCAGTTCACCAATGCAGAAATCAGATCGTTATTGTTTAAAATGATGTTTGGGTTCCTGTCTGATGTATTACTTTGGTCAATTTGCTCTTATCAGCTGAAGGAAGCTGGCAATGCAGCCCTGACCTCAGAAAGGTAAGTACCACCCCAATCACCATGTGTACAATTACCTAGAAAATTCCCAAAGGCAGTMTTTGAAATATGAGAAAAAAGCTTCATTAAGGAAAGCAAAAGGCCAAAATTAGATAGCTTTTCTTATAATCTTACACTCTCCAAGAACTGGGATAAAAAGYCTGGCAATGTAAGACCTGTAATCAYCTAGGAATAGATGTAGAGCATTCTGCAATATATCAAGAAAAAAATAATTATTCAGAAAACTTCAGGCCATTAGAATTAGCCAGAATTCTTTTGCAAGGATATTACTAAAAATAATGGTATGGGACAAGATCACAAGACATTTAGAAATGGGTGATTTAGTTAGGAACAGACAACATATATTGACACTAAAGGAAAATTGCATTTGACAAACTAGCTTGAATCTGATTATTTTAATGTTGTGTTTTTGAAGAGTTGAATTTGTGTCTTCAATTTATCTGATTTCAAAACTATGTTTGATATTTCCCATGAAAGAGACCTAGTTTATGAAGGGAGGATTTCAGGCAGTTATCCAAATAGAGTAAAAATTATCTCAGGAAAATGAAAGAGCATGTCAATTAACAATAACACTTCAGGTGGAAAAACATATACAATCAGCAGTCAATAAGCACCACTTTACTTGACCTATTACACAAATTGCACTGAAATCAATGTCAAGAGTAGCTAGATTTAGTGGTGAAACATATTAGGACTAACAAAATTGCATTGGGTTACTGGGAAATGGATAGTAAAGCTGCATCAACACAGTTTATCTCTGGAAATTAGATCAGTTTTGGTACCCTTTCATACCATAATTCCTCATTCCCGCCCTCTTTTTTTGTAGTCATTCACTTCTTCAATTTAGTAAATCCTTTTCAGAAACTGTGAATACCTTTTTATTTTTTTATTAAAAGGTATTTATATAATGCATTTACTCCAACAAATCCCAAACCCTGGGTTTACCTATGGCGATTTTCAGGGATTTATACCCAAGAGCACGAATCCGTGTGCTACAGCTCCTCCCTAGAGAAGTGAATTTCTAGCCTGGATCATTGTTTCATTTCTGTCTTTGTCTTGTGGCAGGGACATATCACACCCTGTCCTGAAGATCTTTTCAATCAGAGCATTACATACAATTGCTTCAGACAAGAAAGGAAAAGCAGTTTGCTCTTAATGCAAGCCTAAAATTCTGCAGGAAGCACTCAGTCTCATCTCTAAGATTATTTGTTTCRAGACAAATATATTTAACATCATATTGACTTTATAACCAAGGCTAAAGGGATTTTTGCATCYTCTTTCATAATTGACAGAATTTTTGAGTGTGCATGGTAGGTCAGGTTGAAAATTTCTACCAACACAGCTCTACAAAAAGGGCCATGCAAGTTCTATTGAAAAAAAACAGATGTGAGTCAGTGTGAAGGAGGTGGGGATCACTTTCTCCAAAACCATCACCCCAGCAGATCCCTGGATCAATGTCTGATTGCAACCAAGAAGCAGGAATAGGCTGCAAGTAACTNCTGGATCAATGTCTGATTGCAACCAAGAAGCAGGAATAGGCTGCAAGTAACTTTATACACCAGCATGGTTTGTTTTTTTTTTTTTTTAATTTGGAGGCTGATTCGGCCTCTTGGGTTGATGGAAAGATATACCTTTGCTGTAAAATATAAAATAGCCACAAAAGGCAGATGCTAGAATTTCACACCTCATTGAAGGAAAGGGTTGTTTAACAAACAGTTAAGTATACAAGGGAACTTCTGGGTATAGAATGAACCTTTATTCTAATAAAGCTTCACTTATTCACCGGGATCATGTTTTCTGCTAGTTTCCAGGAAAATGCTAAATCCATGCAGCCCTCATAGAAAGATGAGAGTGACTCTAGCATGTAAACTCTAACTTTAAGAGAGAGGAACATTCACARAATCTGAAACACTGACAAGTACCTTATTGCGAGGAAGCAGAAAGCTTCTTGAAGACGGAAATTGAGCTCTAWTTGCAGTGTAAATGCAGCAAATGTAGTTATTTTTTTATGCTTAGTTCACATTATTTGTATCTGTGCTGCTACTATTTAATATTCTGACTAAGTGCTATTACTTACAGAGTCAGCTTAATTCCAGACCAAAAAAAAAAAAAAATTTAAGGAGCTGGGCAAAGTTACTCTTCATTGAAGGGAGAGTGACACTAGAAACCAGGCTTCTGGGACACCTTAAAAAGTGTTCTAGTATCCCACCACACCCTTATCCAGACAGTAAGGAAAAGTCTTCCATCTCTACTTTACAGGCCAGATGGGAGCAGGAATACCGGTGACTGCTGGCATCCTTGGAAGTTCCCTGACATACTGTAATAATGTGAAGGGGTAAAAGCTTGAACCTGAAAATCAAGGAGGGGCTGTTCTCCAAAATCCCACGGTTAAGGGCTCTCAAGTAGTGGAGGACTCAAATTCATATTCTCACTGTCTCATTTAGAGGAGAGATTTGAAGGAAGATCTCATACCTTTCAGTAGCGTGTCCAGATCTGGGACCTACATTATTCTGGAGCTTCTTCCTTCAACATTACTTATGAAACTACTTCTGTTAGTATACTTTAGTTAAAATTTCTTTCAGGCTGGGATTCTACTGTCTTAATGACTATTTCATCCTTTTTGTGTCCTTCAAAATTAATTATTCACAGTGTGTGAAAATACAGTGAGAAACCAAGATAGACTTAGCCAAGGATGATTTGTAACCTGGTCATTCAGGCAGGCGCTCTTGGGAAATGGGAGAATTTTATTTCCAACAATATTAACAGGAYACTTGAACCTGGGAGGATACTGAAYGCTGGAATTACTGACATTTAAATGGAGAAGAACTCCATCTCCCCTTGCTGGAAAATATTAAATGCTCTCTCTAAATCTACCTATCTAAATTGGTTTACGAGCATCTCATTTCTAATCAAAACAAACTGATAATTTTCAAAAGCTAATCTTTTGTTTTCTACAATGTACAAAGTTGGTTTTTTCTTGAAATTCTGGAAATCATGGTTGTAGATTAGCAAAAACAAATTTGAAGAATTCTTGGTATTTGTTTCTAACTAAAAATTGACTTGCACAGCTCTCTTATACCCATTAGTGKTACAACAGGATTAAAAAAGAATGTCCATTTTTTTTCTCTAACATAATCCATTATTCCAGTCTTTTTACTTATTTGTAAATAATTACAGGAAATGCAATGTAACAGTACAGCTGACTCATTAATACTGTACTCCCGATACTGTAACTTCAGAGATACCCTCATTGGATACTACTTTTAAATTTTCCAGGGGAAACTTAGTTTAAAGCCCTCTCAATCAGCCCTGCCAACTCATGGRTTAGAATCCTTTTGCCCTTGCCAGATAGAGGAGATGCATAAGAATAAAAAACTTTTCTTTCATCTGTTCCTTCCAGACAAAAAGATATGCTCTCTCTGTTTATCTTCCAGCTGCTCATGTAAGGCTTTCCAAGAGCCATTGTCTGGTCTCCTTGTTACTGTCAAAAGAAACCCCTCTGGTTCTGCCTTCTGGTTCCTCCTGTGGAGAGGAAGATATATTTGAATCTCAATATCAATAATTGCAAAACTGCAGGGACAGCAGAAWGGCACATCTGTGCTTAGTGTGCTCCCTTCTCAATTCCATGGGTGCTTGCAGTGGGTGGTTCAGTATCCAGCAGGGATAAGACATTGCCCATCCACACACCAAGATTTTTTTGCACAGTCTGTGGYCAACCTTCATTCTTATGCCTGGAAGTGAACCTGAACAGCTTTCAATGGTCAACAGTGAAAATATCCTTCCCAAAGCAGGTCATGTTTGTGATATACAATGAAGGTGCAGCACTCTGAGGTGGAGCACTCAGAACAGACTGATGCATGACAAAAACCAAAATAGTCTAAACCATTCAGTTACTCTTTTTTTTCTGAGATAGGTCTTTTTCATAAAATCTTGATCCTTGTTGTCGCAATGCTAATGWGGCCTTCAACCAAATCAGCTCTGTTTTCTGTGTCTCTCTGAAAATTACTGATTTGGAAATCTGATGTGAATCATACCRTGCAGCAGTTCCTTTCTGTTTGAAGGAATAAAGGGAATTCTTCTTTCTCACTCAGAATTTCTGTTTTAGAGTGACCTAAGTTACTTTTTAAGCTAATCTGTAAGACTGATCATTAACATGTCTGGTAACCATAGTGMTGTCACTTTTCATAATATTCCCATAATATGTCTCAACACAAAAGACAGCAATTCTAGCTGCTCTTCTTAGAAAATGGGACATTGCCTATGTATACAAACTTGAATTAAAAAGTCTGCTGACAGTTTTAATAGAGTCCTTGAGATGGTTGCTTACCTTGAATTACATTCTCCATATAAATTTGTTCTTCTATGAATGCTCTAGGAAATTATTTAGATAGTACTGTAAACTATAGAGTATATAGCAGGATTGGAGCTTGTCAGCACATCGTTGGAATATTTTTTTTCTCATTCGAAATTGAAAGAAAATTAATTTTGTGAAACAAAAACTTGCAATGCCTTWCCCCCTACTCCTGCTGAAATACGAAAACCAGACAATCACAAAGTCAGTTGAGAATTATTTTTCAAACTATTTCCAGCTAATTGTAGCTGAGACCATTCTTGATGATTTATGTTATTATAATCCTGGAGCAGRAAGTTTTAAGAAAGTRCAACACAAAGTTTCTACTATTTCCTAGAATAACAGTTTGCCTAACAAGGCACATWAACTTTATATGTTAAACTATTAAGAATTTTTCACTTTTGCAAGCAAATCAGCATGGAAAATGTAGGCCTAAAAAGACTTTAATAAGTCCTACTGTAAGACATTTGGGGTGAGTTACAGTGTAGGTGTGCTTCATAATCATGAAAGATGCTAGGAACTGCTTATGACCTACAAAAGAAAGCAAAAATATGATTATTATTAATCTAGAGAATTTTTCTTGTTATTTTCTACAAGGGTTTTTTTGTCAGTTATTAAGTGCTAAGTCAAGTTACTTTGACAACAAATATTTTTTATAAAGTACTTGCAAGATTAAGCTGTAACACTCTGACCTTAATGATACTCTTAATGTAAGTTTGAAGTAAATCTGAATGAACATGAATTTATGTAGCTAGTAAGAATGTAAATCTCAAACTACTAATCCATGCAGTTAAAAATTACAGAATCATAGAATACACTGAGCTGGAAGGCACTCACAAGGATCAGCTCTAAAGCCATRTGGGGATCAAACCCACAACCTTGGTCTTGTTAGAATCATGCTCTAAACAGCAAGTAGATAAAAAAGATATGGTTATCATTTGAACTTCTGGACATTTCTTCAGGAAGTTGTTTATTACTCTGGAACTATCAAACCTGGCTACTTTACAGATAAATGAGAGAACAAAAGTAAAAACTTAAAAGAAAAGAGGTGCTAGAATTGGAGCTGCTCTGCCTCCGGATTCTGTTTTTTTTTTTTTATTAAATAAGTTTGTGACTCAGAAATAATTCTACATCTTTGTAAGGTGCCACAGAACAAACCAGTCTTATATTAGGGTCAAGTCAGCTCATATACATAGATTTCCGAGTACAAAAATCTCACAAAAAAGACCAGGGTAAGGTTTATTTCTTAGGGAAGTGTGCTGCAAAACTTGTCAAAAGCTGTCTCCACCTTAAGAATATTTTCACAGACAAATGAAACAACACAGCCACCAACTGCCCGAGGATTGATCAGCTTCACACCAGGCCTTTCTTGCAATTTTTGCACACTGTCATATTCATACTTATGTTTGAACTGATGGTCTCATAGAAGTGCTAACAATGTCCACCTCATTTTACTTTGCCTACTACAAGAGCAGCACTTCCCGAGTGTCTCTTCTCCTATTCTGTTCGGTCTGGTGCTTAGAGTTGGGGAAAAGGAGCAAGGATGTGGGGGATTAAAAAAAAATCCAAACAATTATTATTTTTAATTAGAGGTAGAATCTGCTAGGAAAAAACAGAAAATTAGTTCATGCAATAAGATAAAAAGCTGCTGGTGGAAGAACTTAATTTCTGCACTTTTCTTTGATGATTTGTTTCTAAGTGCTATTACTGACATTCAGCAACTCCACACATGAAAAAAAACCCTACTGATTAAATTCCTYAATGTTTTACAAAAGACAATTTTTGTTTATGTGCCTGATACCCCTTAACTCAAAGGCTGACATCATGGCCTTCTCAGCATCAAGTTGTGTCAGTAATAGCACTGAAGAAATGTTTGATCTGCAGTCAAAATTTCTGGTTTTGTGAGTCAAGGCCTAGTGCCCAATGGCATCACCATCCACACCTCTCTCTTTAAAGACTGTATTGAAAGAAATGTGAACCACTAAAACGAGTAATATTCCTATTTATCTCATTTGTCCGAATACCACAATGTCACTGAGGGAAAAATGGGGGAAAGTATCTTTAAAATATCTATGATTATGAAGGGAAAAAAAAAGAAATTTTCCATAACCTTTACTCTCCAGGCATTAGAGAGTGCTCAATTTTAAAATGAAATGCCTAACCAAATTATCAAATTTCAAAAGTAATTTAGAAAAAAGCCCAAATAAACAAAACAAAGAGATTTCACTGCTGCTTCTGGGAGATGCTAATATTGAACTGGCATTGAAGTCCAACAGACTTCACTGAATTTTGTGACTGCAGAACTGTTGTCCTATGCATCAAAATTGTGACCTGATTAGCCATTGATGTGGCTGCTGCATCTGAAAGGGAGACTGACTTCTCCATAAAATAGATCAAAAAACATCCTTTTGYTATCAAACTAATAATGAGGTTTGGCTGCCTGTTGCATTAATATTCTGATTGAGTMATTTGAACTTATTGAGTTATTGATTCAAATTTAATTGTAACGTTAACTTGATGTTTACATGGTTTTAATGTAATTAGCTCAAAGAAAGTTTAGGAAATTTACATAATAAAAAGCTTATTGAAGATACAGATTTTTCCYTCATGTTTTCATATGAAACTGGATATTCTGTCAAGGTATTATAGCATCAAAACACTAAAACAAAGAAAACCTCAGTTAAAAATTCTGTAAACTACCTATTTTTGCTTTCTAGATACTATCTAGTCTTGTTATTTTAGCAAAACCCAAATGTCAACTCGATTATCCATTTCTGTCCCTAATCAAAATAGTTATGTAAGTTGATTAAATATTTAATATAGAAATAGATAAAAATTATTAAATTACTCCTACAATAATTTTAATTTCTTTCACACTGAATCCTTGACAGTTTTATTTTCCCTATAAGCTTTGTAAGAAATTGAGGAGGGGTGGGAGTTTGTGATAAAATCTTAATTATGCTTTCACTATGAGTTTTGTGAAGACATGAAGAAAACCATGATTTCCAGATATGTGAACCAAAGCCAAAGGTTAGAATCAGAAATTGTTTTTTCCTTATATGAGAGACGCATTTTTTTTTTTGTTAGGTTGATGAATAGGAACAAAATCAGAAGGAACTCGTTGCTTAAACTGACATGTGCCCATTGTCAGATTTATTTTATATTTGGCCTTTCTAAACTACAGGGACATTATTTTAAAACASTTATATCCCAGATGAGAAATATATTAATGGAGGAAATATCCAAGAGGGCTCAGAGTCAGATACATGCATGAGAAAGACATGAAAATATGTTATCTATAAAAGCATAAAAGAACTTCACTTGACTTGCATGACTTTTTGTATCAAGCATGCTACAGCAGTCTCTTGATTCTAATATGAAACTATAGTAAGGATCATTGCACTAATGCATGAGGATTTGTGATAATGTTGCAGAAATTTTACTGTCAAAACTGAGCTGCAGTGTAATGACTTTTGTTATCATGGTTTCTAATAACTATTCAGCATGAATTGACCCTACATATGTTTTACTGCAATAATGTGTCAGTCATCGAGAAAGTAAAAAAAAAAAAAAAAGAAACAGGAATTAATAGAGCCCTGTCCCCAAAATATTACTATAATGTGGACACCTGAAGATACCAGGTAGTTAATATGAGAATGAATATTTTACTTACATTTTAAAGAGATTAGAGTTTGCATTATAGTTTCTCAATAAAATTATGTGAACAAAACCAGCAGTGAATATTTTGYAAGGCAATGCCACTTGCAGAGTTAAGGACAGATATGACTAAATAGGTTCTTAATTTATAATTACACGTCATACTTCTATATCTTGGATTATTAACTGGAAGAACAAAATCTGATGTCTACAATACAAACATTGGCACAAAAGCACAGTACATTGGAAGCATCAAATTTTGCTCATATAGAATAAGTATTCTAAGATTATTCAGTACAAAAAGAAAGATATAGTAAATAACTAGATTTGTTTTGRAAGCATAATAATATTCTTGGTGCTAATATGCTAGCCCATTGAGATTTCCAGAAGAAGCTGCTGCTATATATTTACAGGGAAGAAGCTCTGTTATCCAAGATTTTTATACTGAAAGTYCACCACATAAAGTCCACCACAATCTACAAATTTTTTACACACAAGATTTTGCCCCACCAAAATGCACATGTAACCTATATGCAATGCACTAATAACCTATTTACATTACAAACTACTCCCCAAAATCCATTTAAAAAGCACCAACAATTACACTCAAAACCAAAACTTTAGGGGAAATACTAGGTACTAAGTAGAATGTATTTAATAATAGTATCAATATCCATTACCATTTATTCCAAAGTCATCTAGGAAAAGTGGAAATATATGATTCATATTCAAATGAAGATTGCACATTGATATTTTAATGACGACTGCACATTCAGCAAGACAGACATGCCATTGATCAGTGGAAGATTGAGGTATAAGGCATATATAAAGAATGTTGTGTGGACAGCAATGTTTTCTGCAGTGAGTAAACTATTAAGAAAAATTGAGGATCAGAATTTCTCTAGGTGAAGAATTATAGGGAAATAATTTTCTTGTTCAGAATGATAGTTGATCAAATGAAACATTAGAATAATGGAATAATAGAATGRTTTGGGTTGGGAGGGACCTTAGAGAACACCTAACACCTGTCATGGGCAGGGACACCTTCCACTAGACCAGTTGCTCAAAGTCCCATTCAACCTGRTCTTGACTGTTTCCAGTTAAAATAAAGAAAAAGAAAAGAAAGAAAGAAAGAAAAAAAGCTGTTTGCCTTTTCCACTAGTATTTGTAAAAATTGGCTTCTAATTTTGAGTAATTATGTATATATAGGGAAGAARTTTCTCAGGAATTAAGTAGGGATGAAAGCACTTTCTTCTTGAACATTCATGCCATTGTAGTAGTGCACATATAATACAGAGCACCAAGAAAAATCATTACTTTGACACTCCTCCAGAATTGATTTTCTGTTGCTGCTGTAATTCGCTCTTTAGCAAAAACCTGGGAAGAAAATGCGTCTTCTTTTTATGTGGAGTATATCATCAGCATGTYTTTTTTTCCTTTTGTTCTAATTCCTAAATACTTTTTTATGTGAGAATGGTAGGAATATTTTTATAGTTGGACTAGTTATTCTTTTAACAAAATGAAGAGTTGTCTAAAAGGAAATTAGATTAAGTTGTGTCTGTAATAGTTAAATTAATATTGTAAAGAGAATTTTTCTTCTTCCTACAATAACACTGCTGGACTGTCCAAAGTTCTAAATATTGCCATCACTGATTCCTATKACATGCTTGGTATATGTATAATGCTGATTGTAAGCTCCTATAGAATTGCAACATCTTCATAATGACTTTATTCATAAACAAGGTCTTAAAAAGCAATTATTATATAGAAAATTATTATATGGCACTGCTGATGAAAGTAGATCCTGTTGGTATTGCATTTTACTCTGCTATATTTTACTATGTTTATTTTATTGTATTCAAATTGAGAGGGGRAAAAAGCAATAATATATGCCAACTCATTTGCAATTTTCTTTTGCTTCCAGACTACAACATTGAGATGCACAATAATAYCATCTATACTATGTCCAGAAGAGGKAAACTGTCGAGTGAAAAATCTGTTCCWCAAATATTACCAAGAGTTACTAAATTCAGAGAATATAGAAGCCAGATATTGTTACGTTCATAGAAATGTTCAGTTGATAGCCTTATATAGATGTATTTCTCTGTAGAGAATCTTWAGAGAGTATGCCCTAATTCTGCATTCAGAAAAAATACTTTAAATTCTTGCCGTAATTCAATCCCTTTAAGAAAACACTTTGATACTCCTAAAGCTAAAAAGAACTTTGCAAYGGTTTAACCACAGGGAAACCGCTACAGCTCTWAAMGTTTCMTGTYARTAATTATRTRAAWAAAGGTGTRCAAAAGGCTGCTAGAATAAAAATTTGTTACAGGCCTTTGAGACAGTYTGATCCTACTCCTAAAAATGCTGAATATTATCAGATGGCATTAATTTACACAATACCTCAAGCTTCCTGAYAGGATTAGAGTTGCTAATTTTTCCACATCCACAGCTTCTGTTGTCATTTCAACAGAAAATAATTTATACTCATATGGGGAAGAAAGGTAATTACTTCTGCTTTTTATGTTTTTAATCTCCAACTTGTTCCCCAAATATGGTTATCCCTAAGAATCTATGACTTAAAACCAGTTTTGTTCTGAAATACAGCAGAGGTATATAGTTAACAATAATATATCGGAAGGGATTTTCTCATTTATATTTGTCAGGAGCAAACTGAATCCAGTGAATTTTAAAATGCAAGACTAACTCTGGTGGTAAGAAGAAATGAGCAATGAAAATATGGGTATAAGATATAAAATGGATTGCTRAAAGCAAAGTACTAGCAAATAATCTGATTTTTACATCTAATTGATTTATTTGAACACTTCTGCACTGTACTTTTAGAAAATGGACTAAAATATCAATATATCACAACATGGTTCCTGCATAGGGCCTGAGTTAACAAAGATTCTTCCCTGACATTGTTGGTGTGAAGGTAAAGTCTGTGAACATCATAACTTAAATGTATATTAATTTTCASAAGTGTAGACATTGAAGTCAAGCAAGCAGTAACCTGGCTAAAATACATGACCAGTATTTATAATTGATTATGTTTGACAATGACAGGGTCTTATTTTGACTGCTATATATAAACACAAGAAAAAGAAACAGAAAATACTTTTTCTATCAATTGGCATTACATTACCGCAACAAAGTTTTGCAATATCACTTGACATAGGCTTCACAGAACTCTTAATTTAAAAAATCTAATGAGTAAATAAAACACTATAGATACCCACTATATTTCTGTCAAGGAAATCATCAAGCTAGATTTAACCATTTTTTATTTTCACTYGACTGTTTTCAAGGCTAAAAACTTAGTCGGAATATAATTGTCATAAAATTCACAATTACCAGAAAAAGTGTTTTATGAAGAAGTTATATATTATGGTATGGTACATTTTAATTATTGTAGAATGTATTTATATACAAAAATAAATACATTTCAGTAGCAAAAGTGGAACTTTTGAAAAATGAATTTTGGGAACCTTAGATGAACTGCTCTGTAAAAGTAATAAAAAACTCCTCTACAGCAAGCAGGGAAAAATGAAAATATGATAGTGTGAAATAGCCAAGAAGAAAAGAAGAATTMAGGTGAGAGGTATTGCTGCATGTATTCTACTGTTATTATGTAGGTGTATTGAAGAAATGAATTTTAGAGAAGAGATAAATGAATTGAATGAGTGATATTAGCACTTTACCTGCTGACAGCCTCTAACAGCATCTCCCACCCCGATACAATATCTGTGAGATCTATTTTACTGTTTAAATAGTCATTTTGAAAGGTTTGATATTCCTGAGATAACCACAGGTTTTCTTTAATAATTTGATCCAGAGCAGCCTAAAGAGGAAAGTAATTGATTACACTTACTGGAAAATATCTTTCTAAAGAATGAAATTATAGGTCACTTACACAATTTCCCTGAATCATTCACATATGAATATCTCTAAAAGATAGATGACAAGATTATAGTCCCGGTGAAACAAATGGAAAAATTGCAAATGAATTTTGGGTGGTTAGGATTTTTTCTGAATATATTTATAATAAAGTACATATTATTAACAAATGTTTTGTACAGAAAATAATAATGCAAGTAGTTACAGCAGGAGCTAATAAAATGAATATATCCTCTATCTTACTACAGAAGGCCTTTCTGCATAGAAATGAYATTGTCTGAATTGCCAGAGAACACATCAAATTCATTCATAAATTTTACTTTTCTTAATTCTGGTTTTTCAACTTGTTAGTAAAACAGACATAATGAAATATGCATGTGTTTCCTTAACAATTTTCTTTCCAATTCAATTAGCTTGATTTTAAAGACTAATAGAATGTTCRTCTCTCATAGTCTGATACCAGGTGAAGTTGAGTTTGTTTGGAATGTATGAAAAAATTCCATTCCTTTAAGTCTGTCTGATTTTGATTGAGCTTTCTCTGATTATAACGCACAATATTGCATGAATTTTGATACAGATTTGTGTACTAATTTTTGTTATTTTTCTGTTAAAAAACACAAAGAGGTAAGGGAGACCTATGATTAAAAGTTATTTGAATATTGAAATTTCACCGTTTGATATTCACAACTTCTTTGAATTTCATCACTATAGAAAAATCTGGATGGCCGATTTCCGTACTTCAAAATATTTCTTCAAATACATTTTAAATGTACAGCTTTAAAATTCATGTTTAAAACAACATGTCACTAATACTGAGTGCTACTCTGTGGTAAGAGCATGAAAAAACCCCATCAAGTTTCACCCCAAATGTGAAACTTATTAAATTTGTGTATTTTGTTGCCAATTATATTTGGGGGGTATTTCTGTTAAAAACACATGCGCATTAAAAGGTGGAGTGTAGGAGAGTTTACAATTATCAGAGTGTGGAGAAACCGGGGCCAACTAATTGAGCCCAATTGTCCACGACATGAGTGGCTGCCATAATCTAATGCAATATTTTAAAATCTTCTAATGCAAAAGTCTGAGTCTGAAAGCTTTCAAAGGCAGAGGATTCAGCTCAAGAGCCTGSTTTATGCGAGGGGACTCCATGTGATCCCGTTTACAGGGCCGTGTGTGCCCTTGCAGAAAAGCAGAGCTAGCAGAACCGCTAGAGCGGCTGGAGCAAATGTCACCATCGTCTGCTCCCTGGACGGAGCCTGGTGACCCAGCAGGAGTGAGGGCAGCCCTCTGGCTTGGCAATCTGAGACTGTGAGTGAAACAGGACCACAGGCGGTGGGGTGCAACCACCTGTCCCGCTGGTTACTTCACCAAAATCCAGACAAAGGAATTGTATATAATTTGGGGTTTATTTTTGTGAGAAGAATATTGCATGTTATTCTGTTTGCCTCCCTGTTGCTCTTCTCCCGTTCAACAGAAAACTCTTTAGGTTAAAAGATACATGCCTAAGGTGAAAAAAGTATATTTTGAGCATAAAGGAGTTTAGATTAATTTCATCAAGTTCACACCACTGTTTTTATGTGAACCTTACGAAAACATCCTGTTGCTGCCAATCAAGCTGTCTTTGGAAAGGCAACATAAATACATATTGGGAACACTTCTGAAACAACAAACAGTTCAGSCTTTGGTACTACAGCTACATGTTTGCCCACAACCCAGGAGGCCTTTTACCTTCAATTGGTAAAATTGTCTAAAGCAATTGCTTTAGACCATGTTTTAGTGTCTCACATATCTCGAAAAGAAATCTTGTGAATTAGTGGACTAATAAAGTCTGAATTCTTCTGGAGTCCCAGTGCATAATATTGAGGGATCGTGTTTTTTGAATCTGCTCCCATATGGGTAATTTGATGTCTCACCTTTCAAAGACAAAACTATGCAAGGGAAGTAGTAGCATGCCTGAACAGGTTTCCAGMCATCTCTGGGAACTACTTGAATTTTGGAGTTCCCAAGACAGTCAGCMTATTAACACTGATTTTACACCTTTWACTATGCAATGTCTTAATCAAARSCATATTCAATTYTGTTTCTGTRTTTATACAACAWTTCTAAAAACCTTGGCTAGAACCTAGGTGTGGTTATGCACATAAATCTAAAAACTGTTTCTGTACAGACTGTCGCTCTCTACATCATTAAAATATTAAAAAGCTATGTGTCTTTCAGAAATTTCAAAATAATAAAAAGAAAGATGGATAAATAAGTGAGGRARATGTGATTATCYTGTTGATTAATCTTCAAATGGTGGTRAAACCTGTTTTCAGGTTTYCTTAACAAATATAGAATGCTTGATGTTAATACGTTTACATTCAATACCTGCCAACAAGTAATGTTTTCAGCATCCCAATACTTTCACTTACATAAGTTATATGGGGAAATGACATAAAAATTTGCAATGTAGTAATTTTCACCAGTATGTTTACCTTATTAAAAAATCAGTGAAGTTCTATTTTGTGTGACTTAAAATTGTCCAGAGATTTGGAGAATGAATAACAACATTCCAAAGAAGACAACAGCCTTCTTCGGATGTCAAGAGACTCAGTGGCTATGTCTATATTGCCAGTTATATTGGTTGTCCAGCCCCCAAAATTTCTTCATTGCATCGCTTCTGTCAGCTGAGACAGACAAAGTAAAATTCTTCTTCATCTCTAATTCCCTCCWCTGAAAAAGGAGCTGAGGTTTGCAAAGTGAAGAGCATATGTACTTTAAATACCAGACTGTCACTCACTGACATTTCCACAGAGGATTTCCCAGAATGTAGGCGAGGAAAAGAGTCTTAAAGAGCATTCTGACTTTAAGAAAGAGGTCAATGGTCAAACTACAACCAAACTTGRCATGCAGAAAATGCACCACAACTCTTTCTGCTGATCTAGGAAAACAGGGATATAAATCTCAAAACTGATTGTAAGATATTCAAGTGGAAAATTCTGACTTTTTTTTAAATTTTATGTGTGGGACTCAAACTTCTGAATTTGTAGACTTGCAGACTAATAAAAAACACTGTGATTCATGTTCTTTGGTTCCTCAACAGAACTTGATCAAAGACTGCTAGTACATAAGACTCTGATGGTACATTTGGCTTCTACAAACATCCTGGAATTGGAATTCAAAATATGGGAGGAAATTTTTAAGATTTGTGTTTTCAAATGAAGTTTCTTTTTTTCAGTGAAAAATGCCCAATAATTCAGAGACATTTGTTGGCACCTCTTACCTGAAATGAAATTTTGGTCACATGGCAGAGAAAGAAAGGGAAACTAGCTATATTTAAAACAAATGAAGGAAGACATTTCTTTACACTATGTGTTGTTAAGGTGTACAAATTCTTGTGAATATCAAAMAACTTATGGAGGTCTAAAAGGGATRTAGAATTTCTAGGAGGRGACCCAATCACTTTATGTTGYAAGTGATCCAAAAATTATTTTATGGTTCCATGTAAATAATTGTAGAGACAAATCTTAAGATCAATGATTTTGTCTGCATAATGATATACCTATAAACATGATATAAATCCCTGTGGTTTACAGGGTCAATCGTCATTTTGAATGGTCACTCTGACAGCCGTGTTTTATTCGAAAGATAAGAACAATTGATTTTGACAATCAGGTGCATCAGCACAATAAACTAATTATTAAAGGATCTATATTAATTGGCTATACTACTTAAACTTGATGTTGTGAGGAATGAAATTGGTTTCCCCAGGCAGGAATGATGGTTTCTTTTGTAGGCATAAAGTATCATGTTCATAATATRAGTCCCAAACCCCAAAATAACTTACCTTAAAATTTATTGTGTTTSTGTACACTTGTCCCTCACACTCCACAGAGCATCCCCAGTTTAGCAGCATTTTTCCAGTAGTGCCTGTTCCATTCTAAATATCTTTCTTCCCAGGGCATATAAGGCATGGTGATACCAAGTACCACAAGGTCATTGTAATAGAGTTGAAAAGTCTCCCAGCTATGGCAAAGAAACTTATTTTAAAGCAACCATGAGGTGCCAGGGCTTTTCCTCTGTCTGAGGGTCAATTGGTCAATGAATGCCTGTTAGGGAGTAGTTTGGGCTGTGCAAGTCACAGAAGATACAACAGAAATTGAGATGATACAATCAGTGGTTCACTCTCCTTACTTTTGATCTTCTGTTGATGCTGCCACCAGCATTTGATATTTGGTAATTTATGCACCAAGGATCATGCAGCTACTCAGTAAATCTCTACAACTGCAACCCTTTTAAGGTACACAGTGCAAACAGCTGAGCCCTGCTTGAACAAGCTCTAACACGAGTCAGGGGATTTATGTTGTTGATATTACACACTGATCTAATACAGATTTTGATGGTCTCTGAGCTGAGACAGGTCTTTCCCTGTATCCTCAGCCAAAGGGAAAAAAAACCACAAAGCCCAGAGTTGCTGAAACTAACTCTTTATCTAAAAGAACAAAATAGTTTTGCATCTGTGGCATGAATTTTTTTTATTATGTTTGGAAGGGATTTTAGAAAATGCACACTTAATTATATACACAGATTGACAGAGGGAAGCGAGAGATCATRTTGTTAAATAATTTTCTAGAAGCCAGTTGGAAAAAAGAATAATTATTCTTTCAGTGGGAATATGGTGTAAAATATTTTCTGACAATTGCATTTTTCCTATCTGCAAATTGAAATAACAGTAACTACAAGTATCCTTTCACTGATAACACTTCTAATGGCAGTTTCAAGAGTTTCAAAAAGCCAAGTTTCATTCTTGTAATTATTCAAATGRAGAATTAATATAGGGAATAAAACCAGATACGCATTAAATGCTTGGTAGAAAATTTATGCGGATGTTGAGTTATACAAAAAATAAATGCTGCTAAAATAAGAATGAAAAAATGCTACTAAAATAATAAAGCTATCAAAATMATATTGGGAAATACAAGCACAGACTTCTCTGTTCTAACATTCAAATATTCAAAAATAAATACAATATAATAYKATAAAATAAGATTTAATTCTTCATGTCTGCCAAAGATGAAGAATATTTCTCCTCATATATAGTCTTTCCTATGTATTAAATATTGTTGACCTGTCAAATGATATTTTTTGGCACATGGACTAAATTTTATTGACAATAAAAAGATTTTGTAGTTATAGAATAATATCTGATTGCTCTATTATTTTATGTTGATGTACCCTTTAGCCATGATTATATTGGTACAGAAGATGTGAAAGAAAGGATACAACAGTTTGAAGGACTAGAAATATTAAATTTTATCCCACTTCAGCCTTCTTTGGAACCCAAAAAATTAAGTAAAGGTATTCATCTTGGAGAAACCAAAGGATTTTCCAGTCTAGAGCCCTGAACTGATAAAGCGGTGACCATTTGAAAAGGCCAGGAAACAATCTGTTCTACAGGACATGTAGTGACACTAATTTTTCAGATGTGAAAGAAAAAAAGTCAATATCTAKTTGCATTCTTCCCAATAAAGTTGTCTATCTCCAAATTATAAAACAGAGAATTATAAGGACGTGTGCAGGGAACCTAAAGATGATCTGCTTGCTATTACTGATTGAATTCTGGAGACTCAACCTGTGATCAAAACATCTAAAACAGAACCAGAAATGGCTCTGGCTAGACAGCAATTGATCACTGTCAAAGAAACGTTGGAACAGTTTCACTACTGATTATGCATTTTTAATCCTATCTTTACCTGCAATCAAGAAACTCTGATTACAAGGGGAAAGCTTTTACTTTGTGGAGTCCAAACTCTTTGAAAGTCAAGAAATGTCTCTTCTAGAATTCTTCTAAAGGTTTCAATGAAACTCCAGAGACTTTTGCATATGTTCCAGCATCAATTGTCTGTCAACAGCTACACGTAGAGAACCTTTGAGCTAGATGAGCAAGCTGCCCTTCAGAGCATAAGATCTGGAGCATCTATCTGATGTCTATCAAAATTCTGAAATATTTATTGCAGCCTCACTGAATAGAAATGTACCTCCATAGTGCTGCTTGACAGTAAACTAGTTTTGTTGAGGATAGCAAACAAACATGTTTTTCTTATTGAAAGAGTCAAGGATGGGGGAGAGCTTTGTCTAGAACCAAAATTTTGCCTCTACTTCAATTTTGTGATCTGGCATTACCAYAGATGTTCAGCAGAAGAAAAGCAATAGTCAAGATCTTCAGAAAGCAACTGGATATTTTGTGTTTTCATTTTGCCACACCAGAATATGACACTGCTTATACTGTTAAACACCAATACATTATGCACAAATGAATTCAAAGGACATGCAGGAGACCAGAAAGTTCCTAAGTCTTGAACCAATATRAGATAAATGTCAAGGTTTTGATAATTCCCTTCAATAATTCCTGAAAAAAAGGTAAAATTTTGTTGGGAAGATCACTAAAGAGTTGGCATCATATAAGAAGATAAAGAAAATGAACTGACGTACAGATCTTGATACCTGATGCCATGGTTGTTTGGGCTCAGTTTGGGTTTGCTGGCAGCAACCTGGATATGTCATTTATGTCACAGTTCTTTTCTTTCTTGATATCATGGAAACAGATTGGTATCAAAGCACTGAACTGGAAGCACAAGCACGACTTCTTCAGGTAGTAGGGGTCACTGACTCCACCAGTCGTGTCAAGAATAAAGTTTCTGAAGGCAAAGGAGTGAATTAGTGACTGTGCAGAAGTGAAAAATAAGGAAGTATTAAAGCAGAACACAAGTTACAGTTCAAAGAGAAAAAGGAATTGAATAAATGATACTGATGTTGCAGAAAACGTGAATGACAGCAGACTGTAAAACAAAAAGGAAGAGGAAACACATCTTGTGGTTGATGCTAATTATGGTAAAGTGATAGTAATGGGAAAGACTAATTAAGTAATAGTATGGAAAAGATTAATTTTAAGAGATTTTATTACAAGTTAGTTGTAAGGAATTGTTATGATATAGAGTGTCAGTAAGTCAGGATTGATTGAAGAGGATCATCCCATACATTGGTTTTGAATGGTAATGGAAGAAAATACCAGTCATACAAAGAGTAGAAAACATAAAGAGAAAATTCTTTAGAGTTATGTAATTGGTAGCAAAATGCCACTGTATCACAACAAATGCTTGCTTTTTTTTAGTACATTTGCTTTAATACCAACATTTATGTTAATTGTGAATAATGTGGGAAAAAAGAAATACAGAAATGTTCCTTCAAAGTGTGTTATGTAATCTAAAACWTTTTCTGAATTTAGATTCATTGTTGCTGACTTTTCCATGCAGAAAGTTTTTATTTCACAAAAAGAAAGAGCTACTTGTTTGGACTAAATTCAATCTAGAAATGTAATGGCAAGCAATTCAGTATTAAAACTCAGGTTGAAGCTGATATAAATATAAAAAAGATTTTAAAGTTACATAGAATTAAGAACTTCTCCAATCCTACATGCTTCTCCATACTTAAATTTATATGCTTTGTCTGAAGGGGAGAAAAAAAGGAGTTTACGATTTCATTATTGTTTTCTGCAAAACATAGTTTTAGACTGTTAAACACAAACWTATTTGCCTATTATTGCATCATTAATTTTTCTTCTACATCATCACAGTTTGATTATATATACCTGTCAATATTTTTAGAGMATGTTATGAGGGAAAACTTCACTTGCAATGCTATTCTGGAAAAGATAAAACTGCATAGGAATGTCCATTTGTTTATGTCACAGTATTCATGTTACTGTGAGCTGCTAAAGGTTTATAAAGGCTCTCCATTCTCATACATTTAGGAATGGACAAATCTAGGGAAAAAGGCAACACTGGGGAAAAGGCTAATTATTAGTGAGGTCATTAGATACAGACCTTCTTTTTGTCATTACAAAGACTAAGATTTTTTGCAATAATGGCACTATGCAGAGTAGATGAAGCAAATAAAAAAGAAACCTCTTGATTCTGAAGCTGATGCAAAACTGAAAGTTCTTTCAGTTCTACAGCTGTAAAAGTAAAGTGAGAAAGGAATAAAAAAAGCCAGCAGGCTTCAACACAATATCTRTTATTTACACACACCTCCAATATGACTACATTGCCTCTGAAGTGACAGAAAGACACAAATGAAGACAGTTGTTTTGAATTTTTATTAAATTAATTGGAAATTATAACATATGCGATGCTTCATTAATTGAATTGATTTTACAGAATAATATATTTTAGTTTTACAAACACTGTGGGCAACCATAAAAATACTACCATTTGATTTGGGTTTTGAAGTTCATCCATTTAAATTTCCACACAATCAGAGAGATCAGCTTTAAGATTTTTATCCAGAAGTTTTCCTAATTTTTTTAAAATTGCTAACAAATGCCCTGATGGAAATCAACATTGTTATTTTGTTCTAAATCTATGTTTTAAAATAAAATTTATAGAACAGCATTTTGGCTAATGTCAGTTATGTACTTTCGTCCATGGACAAGCCATTCGAACCTAATCATTGTTCCTCATGGAATTCTGAAATCCAATAATTGTCATTGAACTGTTGACCTATTTATTATTTCTTTTACTAATATTGAGATAATTAAGATTAAACTTAGTTTTGCACTTCAAAGTACTTACTGTAATATTTAGAATGCATTTTTTTTTGAAAGATTTGTCTTTTATTTTGTCTTTTTCATTTCAGGACGGAGCAGAAAAAAATCCGTTCTCCTTAGGTTATTTTTCCCAGACTTTTTTTAAAAAACAGAAAATGCATCTTTKCTGCTTTCTATTCCAATTAGAATAAACAGCTTTAAAATATTGAAAAAAGGCAGTTTAGGAAACCTTCATTATTCAAAAACAAACGTGTAAGGAAAAATTGAACAAAACCTAGTTTTTATCAATGRAGAGTTTTACAATTACCTTTTCTGTCAACTCCATCACCTTTCTCAATAAAAACCTCAGAAGCATCCTGTATCCTTAAATATAATGGAAGTTAAGTTTTCAACATGGAATATGTTATGACTGTAATCTAATGGAATACCAGAACTTTAGTTATTCAATTAGAATGGGTCTGCATTCTATGTAAAAAACATCAATAAGAGCATAGTTCAGGTCTCTGTCAATGCAATATTGTGGCTGCCTGTACAATTATTATTTTTTGCAAATATGATGTTACATAGTGTTCTCTCTACTATATTAAAATCTTACCAACAGGGAGCCTGAGAGATTTTCTTACTCTCATTTCCCTATCCTACAGAGAGTCCTTGGCAGAAATTCCAAAAAACAGAGATTAGGAGTTCTTAGTTGTCTTCTTTAGGCTGAAACCCATCTTTTTATTCAAACCTCCTCTGTCTAAAACCTACAAMACACCTGCTAAAATGGCCCCCTAATTTTTACTGGAGAAAAAAAATGCCAAGAAATGCCAGTATCACAGAACAAACAATGGAGACAGAAGATTATAACAA
Organism: Malurus melanocephalus; assembly: GCF_030028575.1. Lineage (NCBI taxonomy): Eukaryota > Metazoa > Chordata > Aves > Passeriformes > Maluridae > Malurus > Malurus melanocephalus. The sequence goes on from NW_026623278.1 coordinate 691,101, forward strand.
CTTCTGCTGGATATTCACCGTRCTGCATTTGTCACCATTCAAATTAAGCCTCAAAGAAGCCAAACTTCAAATTATAAATGGTCTCATAAAATCTGGTGCAGTAACTGTGTAAAATGAAAACATAATAATTTATGTAAATTGCAACATTTTATGTAAACTTCTTACATGRGATTGTTACAGAATTAATAGGGAGGTTTCTCTATTAAACAGTTATTTTAAAAAACTGGTAATGCTCAGAAAAGAAAAACATTTTCCCGAATAACCGTAAAAGTATATTCTTCAGAAACTTTCAAATCAGAATAGCATTTTACAGTAACCCTTATAAACAGACTAGGACAACTATGGCAAATATTTTAAATTGCATGTAGCATTTTTTTCCTCGTAAGAGCTTCACAGAATCTGACCAACTCAGCAGATATGTGAAATCTGTAGAAAATAGTATATGTGGATATTTAATATATCTTCTAAGCAAGTAACTATAACATGCATACAGATATGCAATCTTTCCACATTTTTTCTACATTTTTAACTTATTGCACCAACCAGCAGTTCAGAAATTACTTAAATAATGAGATGCATGCTACTATTGTTTCTAGAGATATTGTATTTTATAATTTTTTAAAAATTTATTTTATGGAAAGCATATTTATTAATAAATGGCCTATTCAAACAGTCATTGGACTTCAGAATATATTTGATGCAATAATGTAACAGTAATTGTAAAGTCAGTTGTTTTTTCTGATAGTGAAGTTAACAAAGTTCCTCCTTTTGTGCCGCTGTTTTATTATTTAGCACTGCTCTTTCATTTCAGGAGTGTGTTTTTCTACAGAAAAGGTACAACTGTTGTACGTTTTCTACATAAAAAGAGTAACTCAGTCTAATTTGATCATTCTTATAATTTCTATGTGATTAACATAACTGAAATCACAGACATGGTCACTGCAAAAGAATCTACATTCTGTTGCGGATAAGCCAAAAGCGCATTTTAGGAAGGTTAACCCAAATGTACAAACCAGCATGCCCTACAAATAATTTCAGAATCAAAACCAAGACAAAAAAAAAGGGCAACTGTCAGTAAGCTTTTTGAGCAATACCTCTGAAATGTACTTTTACCCTTGTCTGTGTGTGGATGTGCTGTCACAACTAAAATTTCTCTCTCAGTGTCACAAGAASATGGTCAGCTCATAAATGGGCAAAGGGCGCTACACACAATGTCGTTTTGTCCTCTACTACAGAATCCCGAGGAATAGAAGGAGATTGTTCAAGGACAGGAGAGGAGGGATGTAGGGATAAGAATAATTTATATGTGGATTACAAAACCTGAAGAACTTCAGTGATCAGAAAGTGGTACCTTTCTCTATCTTTGARTGATGTACGTATTTGCAATGTGAATGCTCCAAGCAGTAAGTTCCCATATCCACAATCATCACAGGAGCAGTTGCTGAGTTCTTGAAGCAAATAGAATCACTCTATCACATGCTGCATTAGCTTTGAGTCTTCCTCTGTATTACTGCAGTGGTTGATAAGAATATAGATAAAGCTTCAGGAGACATTAAGAATRGAGGCATTTTTAGCAAAGCCACTGATAGCTTCAGCTCTGATGGGCACATTCCAGACRCTCTCGGCTGTATTTCGGTGGTTTGACAAGACACCTTGACAGATTTCATATTCAGTTCATGTGTTCATGCCCACGTCAGCAATTAATAGGAACCATTTTGCACACCATCTTAAGAGTTTCGTTTTTCTACTACAATAGCAAAGAATTCCCTGCATGTCAAAGTGGAAAACACTCCCAGTTTTCAGCTATGAAATATGGAAAGATATATGGAAACACCAACTCTGTGAGTAAAGCAAAAGTAAGGAAGTAAGGAAAAGTATAGAACAGCTACTTCCTATCAGGAAAGAGCATCATCTGTGGTAACTGAATCATAAAGATCTGAAGGGGTTTATCCCCTCACTCCTTATCAGGAAGCTGCCTCAGATGACTCCACTTTAGCAGGAGCTAAACTTTGCTGACTTTGGAAGAACTAACTCTTCTACATACCAGGGGGAAAAGATTCTACTGCCACGTCCATGTACTRTAA
>NW_026623278.1:698184-704846 GCF_030028575.1 Malurus melanocephalus
TCCAAAGTCTTCCTGAACAGTCTCCTTCCCCTATCAGTAGAAAAAATCCAAAATGTTAAAAGAAGTGTTAACAGAGATCTTCAAGAAAGATTTAAAGCAATATAAAAAATTGTTTGGAATCATGTTGTTTTCTCCTGCCTTCTGTTCTAGACATATTAACAATTTGTGAGTTTAAATATCTCCAAAGATTGAACTTTGATGGGTGAATTTGCCTGAGGAGATTATAGAATTCTGACTGAATCCCAAGAGCTGAAAACATCGCTATCATGAATTGAAAATGTATTTTCCTAAATTACTAACAGTTTTAGATTCTTGATTATGGGCCTTTGACTTGTCCATGGTGTGGACTGACCCAATTTACCAACTGAGACAAAATATTTTCAACCAGGCCTTTTTAAAAAACAAAAAAATAAACCTGATGTTTTCCCAACATGTCTTTTATCTATATGGGAAAGGAAAAGTAAACATTGAGACGATCAATCACCGGGTAGAGCAAAGGCTTTTATACTACCAAGTTCTCCCTACCAGCTGGTAATATTACATTTTCCCTCAGGTAACAGCTGGAATAGGTCCTTGTTATGGGAAAGGAAAGCTTTTGAGGTAGCCCACGTAGGTGTTTGTATTCTCAGTAGTCCTGACACTCAGACTTATGGTAATACCCAGACAGGGAGAAATCCATATAAAGATCTCTATAGGTGCTGGTAATTAACTTTTCCTTTACATTTACTGGATGCTACAGAGCCAAACATCTATATGTCAGAAATCTTTGAGTGTCCAGCTTGAAAAACTTAGAAAATGGCTATTTTACTGATTTATTTAAATGAAAGGTACAATTAGTCTATGATTTTACATATTATATATTGATATTATTATTCTATTTTATTCTATTCTATATTGGTATTATATGATTTGATATATATATATAATTTTAAAAGAACAAAGTTTTTATTTTGTAATTCCAAAACCACAGAATTTAGATGCAAAGTGTGAATAAATTACCTCTTGACTGTAAGAATTCACAGGACTCCAAAATCTGCCAAAATTCTTCCTTGCATTACAAAAAATCTGATCAGACCTGCAGAACAACAGAGTTTATTATTTTTTTTTTTTTTTTCCTTCTAGATTTCATTTTCAGGATAAAAACCCTCTTAGGCTTATTTCATGTTAGGAAAATTCGTTATCAGTACTTCAGGGCAATAATTTTGAGTTCAATCACTCTTATAGCTAAAAGTGACCATTATCGCAAAAGCTACTGCAGTAAACAGAAGACAATTCAGATCTGCTCATGGGTAGATCTAGAAATGGATCCATAGTGATACTGAACAGAAAGTTAAAATTCTACAGAAAAATTCTAGATCTAGTGAAAAGTGCTGCTCTTAAGGAAAATAAAAATAGATTAGACCTGTCTCTTGAGCGCAATTCTAGATTCCACATGTCACTACAGATTGTGGTGATCTCAGCTACTTTAGAAGGCTGGAAAATTTAGTCTCTCCATCTTCTCCCATGATCAATGTACCTTTAAAACTGTGTTTTCCTCAATTCTTTTGTTTCAGTTGATCAACTTCCTGCACTCCATGGAAGATTTATCTTTTCCTCAGTGTGAATTTTCCATTTGCAGTCTATAACACTCGTATTCATGGTGGCAGGATCATAGTAATGTCAGTGATTAAAATTTTTTGTCTTTCAAGTTTCTTACTGAAAATGTCTAATAAGGTCTCATCACATTTTTTTTTATCCTGTCTACATGTCTCTTTAATTTACCTAAAGATAAAATGGGGATAGTCCATAAACTATGTTCCCAAGAAACATTAGTTTTTTAATACATAAATTCCATTTAGAAGATTCTCCTCACTTTCTCATAAAGTTCAAACATAATGTAAMRATTGTGATWCTGAGTGTGCACAGTATCTTTTGTRTACATTCTTCAAAAATTAGGCAGATTTTAGGCAGTCATTTGTACTTAGCACTCTTTTAAATTGAAGAATACATCATACTGGTGTGGGTGAAAGAGTGAAATTGTATGCTTCGTGTATAAATCTCAAACAAGCCTTTTAATGTACTTGGTTAGCAGATTTCTTTTAGAAGTAAAACATGTTGATATTCTTATTTTGAATAATTTGTCTGATTTCAGAAACATTTTAGAGAGTTGGACAAGCTGAAACTATCTGCAACTCATGGCTGACCTTTCCAACAACAGTATAATTTGAATTGTGTGCATGGCAGCCTTCACAGGAAAGGGTGCCTAGAACTRCTGGAGCTTCTCTGCTTGGTACCCATTCTAATGAGAAGAGAAAAGGGACAAAAGACCTACAGGGGTCTGTTAGGCAATGTGGCTGGCATCTGTTAAATTGTCTTTGAAAGAAAAAAAAAACCTTCTGAAAAAAAAAACTTTCTAATTCTTGTGGGCAGAGAAAGGCTCCATTATTTGAGATCAGTAGTCTCAATGTGAAGAAAATCTAGACATTTTCACACTTCTACATAGAATCCTAAAATTGTTTAGGTTAGGAAAGACTTTTCCCATCATAGAGTCAAACTGTTAACCCAGCATTGCCAAGCCCAGCAGTTAAACCCTGTCCCCAAGTGACACATCTGCACATCTCTTTAAATACCTTCAGGGTTGGGGACTCACCCACATCCCTGAGCAACCTGTTCCAATGCTCATCAACAGTTTTGGTGAAAAAATTTTACTTAATAYCCAAACTAAACCTCCCCTGGTACAACTAGAGGCCATTTCCTGGTTGAAAATTTTCATATTCCAAAATTATTAGGATGCAAACACCTTTTAAGAACTTCAAGCCTTACTTTTATTTATTAATATGGTCATTACAGTTCGTATAGTAAGAAGAACTCAAACCCATTATTTAAGGTTAAAGATGGACTGAACAGTTACTTATCACAGAAAATGCATTCCCTGCTTGCATGCTTGTTATGACAAGATCCCTTGGACAGTYCTTCACTGTCTGTGAATATCCTGGCCTTTGCAGCTGCAATCTGCAGTGATAGCTACCTTGAGTGATTTAGCTGTTAGAAAGAACACCTTGAAGCCATGTTCAAATGTCCTGAGAATTCTCCTGAGGAGAKGTATGCTTCCCAAGGATTGAAAAAGAACATGTCATTGAAAGAATAATCGTAAGAGGGGAATAATCTTTGCAGAGGTTAAGGTAGAAGTATCCTCAGGATGCTTATTATTAAGAATAGTTATGCTAAGGTTAATTATAGAGAAATTATCCTAAATAAAAGTATATTTTCTTGAGTTTCATATGAATGTGAATAGTTGGATTGAATGTAGAAACTGAAATACAGAAACTGGAGGAGTTGATTTATCACTGGGCGGTACACAGTCCTGGTATTTTCAAGAAGCAGCTCAGCTTCAGCTATTGCAGACAGTCCATGCTACCTGCACCATAAAATAAACAATGAAAGAACCACCGAATGGCTTTGGTTGAAAGAGGCTTTTGAAGATCTAGTTCCAACCCCTCTGCCATGGGCAGGGACACCTTTCCCTAGACCAGGTTGTTAGAAGTCCCATCCAACCTGGCCTTGAACATTCCAGGGATGGGGCATCCACAGCTGCTCAGAGCAAATTGTTCCGGGGCCTCACTCACATCTCAATCTTTTGCCCTAGTGTGAAGGAAAGTGTTTAAATATCCTTGGAGCTAAAAAATACTAAACTAAAAAATACTACWGTTCTATTTTAGAAAGCCTTATAGTGCTTAAAATTGAGTGCATATTACAGGTGCTCTGTGAGATGAGGGCTAAGTAAACAATAAAAAATCTAGTGTAAAGTGTTTCCTGTTTGAATTACTTTCTTTTCAGTGAAGGCTTGATTAGGAATTTTTGGGTTTGTGGGGCTGAACAATCACAAATATTTTAAAGAAATAAAATAATATTAAACAGTTGACAAAGAGTTTTAAGTCCCAAAGATGCGTGGACACATTTAAATTAGTGGATATGAGTAATCCTATTGAACATGTAGAATTTGAGCTTAAGTGCATATTTCTAAAATACACCACAGAGATGCARTAAAGCAATATTAGTCTTGAATATCTATGTGCACATGAACATACAAACACACACATTTATAATATGAGGATTTTTTTCCAAACTGACGTCAAGCAATGACAAATTGGCCTCAGTTCAAAATATATCTTTGCTATCTCATAATAAAGACCACACAGAATATATGTTAAAATGAAAAGTTAAACCTCTTATACTGTAAGTAGAATAAAGACTTACAAATCTGTTTTGTGGGAAGTGCCCATGTCCACTTGATACATACAACTGCCTTAGATGMTCTGTCACTGTCCAAATACAATTTACTTTTTCTTTTTCTTTTTTTTTTGTTTAAATGAGTCAGTCAGAAACCTCTGATAGCACCATTTCAAATGCAAATAATTCTGTTCCAACTGCCTCTTTACATTAGCTAAATGAAGTCATCAGTAAACAAAATTGGAAGAAATCTTAACACAACTGCTGTAAACAACTTTAAAAGTTTTATATCCCAAAAGATTAAAAGTGTTAGAAGACAGTTCAGATTCACTGGAGATGTTCACCACTGATAGAGTTTATAGTCAAAAAATAACTCTCTCATCTCACCCAAACTGATACTGGTCACAGCAAATTATAATCAAAGATAGATTTCTTGGAGGGTGATAATACCATTAGATTTAAGGAATTAAAAATACATGAAACTTTTGAGTTAATGAACAGGGTCCTTAACTGCTCATTTAATTCAAACAGCTGTTTGTTAATGCCCTAAGCAGTGTCATAAACTGTGAAAATACTGTTGAGTGCAAGACACTAGTTAATGCTATAAAGCAACACATGCTCTAATATTAAAAGGATTTAATGGGATTAATAGAGAATAAAACATTAACTCCCTATTATGATGTTTTTGGGACCCAAGGGCAAATTCGGGCTAAAAAGGACTCTGATTCTAAAAGCACAAAAAGTAAACTATAGCACTGTACAGCAAATCATGGCAATTTTATGCTCCTGAAAAAAAGTGGAACCCTGATAAGATCACATCTGTTCCAATCACAGACTGGATAAAATCACTGTTTACTAAAGTCCTAAATAACTAAATATGTGGAACCCCAACAAGATCCCATCTGTTAAGGCYACAATTTGGATAAAGTCCCATTACAAAAAAATCTATATAATAACATATAATGAATTTTTTTTATTTTCTTCAGTTTCATAAATTCTTTCATAGGAATACACAATATTGTAAAAATCTWACAGCACAATTAACTGGCTTGATAAACTTTAATAATACATTAGAATTTAGATTCTGAATTTAAAAAAAGAAAAAATCYTAATCATAGTGTTTAACCATACAATCTCAGTCACATGCTCTTAATTCTAGTTATTTTGAACATATCTATAAAATTATTTTTCCTTCCTAATACAAGTTTTGACAGCATATGCAGTTAATTAGTAAACTGCAAAAGCTTCATATTTGCAAAGGCATCTATCTACTAGTTTTTCTGATTTTCTTTTGAAAGAATATTCTCTTAGAATAGAAAACAGAAAGTAGGCTGAATTTACCTTTATAGGTACAGCACATTTGAAAATTGTCTGTAGTAGGAGAATTTTTTTTCAAAGTTCATGCAATATTAATATATAAACAACACCAATTTCAATGCCCAAGATTTGTTTTTTGAAGTCATACTGCAGAAAAGAACAATTAAAAATTTGGGGTCTTWTTCTACATATGAATGGCAGCAAGGTTAAACATTATATTTGTGGGTCATATTGTGCTTAAAAAARCATTATGAATTACTTTATAGGGTAGTCCATAAAATTACATGTTCTGCTGTTCTTTTAAATTGAAAAAAAACCCCAAGCCTCCACAAACCTAACAATATTTTTAATTGCAATTTTTTGGTTAATTCCTGTATTTAATATTCTTTAAAACATTAATAATAATTTGTAACTGCAATTGAATAGCAGGTATTTTCACCTGGATATCTCAGCTCATGACTTTTAAAAGATCACAGGGTCAGACACCATAGAGCCATCATTTAAAATAAAAGTGAGAGCTGGCCRTCATCAAAAAGGCAGTCAAAGATTGTTCATAAATTCTGCTCAAGTTCATCAAGAATATTAATTTCCAGTGATTGGTACTTCAAAATGAAATTGTTTAAAATCAGTTGTATACCTAGAGGATAAGAACATCTGCTTACAAGATAGTGGTCTTCAACAAAAGGTTGTGTTTAGATTTTCACATAYCAACCTTTTCCATACAGACACAGAAGTTATTTATATAATGAGGGAGAAGGAATAAAGAGACATATTTAAATGTTTGCCACCYTTAGACAAAATTTGAATATTTACAATCATAGACTGATAGAATTGTTAAGGTTGGAAAACACCTCTAAGATTAAGTCCATTTAGAAGTGCTAATCAAAGTGTATTGAAATAACTTGTGTGTCCCAGCAAAGATTTAATTTCAGATTTGGGCTGCTGGCTTTTGTTTTTTTGTTTTGTTTTTTTTTTTTTTTTTGTTATTTTGTTATAGTCTGTGAACCTGATATGGTGCTACTTTTTAGATTTCTGACCAAAGCAGTAACAGTCATGTTTTCGCAAGTGCTGAACAGTGTTTGCACGGCATCAAATCCTTCTCTCATTTCTCACTCTGTCTCCTGCAGTCAAGAGCC